>NW_009623719.1:0-13995 GCF_000690535.1 Cariama cristata
GGGGGAAAGGAAGCCCTGACGCCCCCAGCTCCGCCCCTGCCTTCCCCCGAGCAGAGGTGCCTCTTGGGCGGAGGGGCCTGGGGCGGCCGAGCTGCGGGCGAGGCGGTGCTGCCGGTGGGGAGCCGGGGTGGATGGAGCTGTCCCGAGCTGGCGTCTGAATGCTACCCACCCTTCGGGGGTGGGTTTGTAGGGCTCCAAAACCTCAGGGCTTTGGGAGAAAGGGTTCACTTTGAGCAGCGGGGTGGTGGTTGGTAGCGGTGGCAACACCGTTTCCAGTAAGTTAGAGAATAGCTGGGACATGTCCCTTGCGTGTACGACCTCAGCGCTTCTGGTATGTGGCTTCAGTGTTGGGTATCTAAGTGGCATACAGGATTTTAGGTCTTGTGAGAAATAGGAAATGAAGTGGTACTCACAGGTAAAATATGAAGTGCTTGTGGGTTGAGTTGTTTTAAGGTCTAAGGATATACGCGCACACACACACACACACATAGAGATATGTGTATATTTGATATTACAAAATCCTGATTGTTTTCTCAGCCACTGAGTTTTAGTGAGTTATGGTGTATCAGATTTGGTCTCTTAAGTTGGTCTCTTTTAGTCTGAAAGTGTCGGGTATTACTTCAAAGTGTCCTGTGTGGAAAGTTTAGCATGTCTTGAAGTGAGTAAGGCCCACAGGAGGTTTGATTATTCTGGTTTATGAAATATTTGGGTGTTCTTTTGTTACTTCACGTTTGGGTTTTGTGGGTTTTTTTTGTTGTTGTTGATTTTTTTTTTTTGTTACAAAACTGTTGCTCTACGCGCACTTTGTGTCAAAGAAGTTTAGCTGTTTTCTGCCTTCTGTATGAAATGTGTGCCTCTGAGAAACCAGTTCAAGCAATTCTGTTTTATTATCTGTACATGCTCTGGAACATTCTTCTGGAAATATTTTGTTTGGTATTTTTCAAAGTAACCCTGCATAATTGTCTTCCAGAGTTTCACAGAATTAAGTTTGTGCATGAAAAGGTTTGAATTCTTTGGTTGTTGACAAGGTGAATGGAAATAGAAACTTTGTACCCTTTCAATAGCTTTACTATTTCAATTTAAGTTGTAGATATTTTATAATGTGTTTAAAAGAATACAGAACCTGTGCAGAACTGAAGGTACTTGGTAAGATCATGTAGGATGCATTAGAAGAGGGTCAGGCAGTTTTCTAAAGAGATGCGTACATGGGGTACTGCAGCAGAAAGGTTGGAAATAAATAAAATTTAAAGCATTTCGTAAACCACTTTTTGAGCAAAATCTGTTTGATTTTTTTTTAATGTGGACTGATCTAGCCAGCTTGATCTTGTTACTCTGCTGTCACCATAGAAAATCAAGACTGGACATTTGTAGATGCTCTATTAAAGTCGACTTAGAGTTTGTAACTATACTAGCCTAATACTAATGCCTAGAATGGCAGAAATGAATTACCATGCTATGAAAGACTTCTGCTACTAAGTGACTGTCAAGTATAGCTTCTAGTTGCTGCAGCTGCCCAGCCTACTCTTACTTCTCCTGATCGTCTACATGTTTTAGAGGAGGTCATCGCTAAGCTTTTTATTTGAGATATAGGTAAACTTTCTTGCCAAGAACCGTTCCACATTTGCTTTAATAGCTTCCATTTCCTTTTTCCCATATGACTGTTTAATCTAGGTGGCCTTTTTAGCTTTTGTCAGATAATGATCTCCTAGGACTGAAATAATTCCAGATTAAATTCCTGAACTCCCCGGGAAACTCTGTAGAAAGAAGTAGAAGCATTTCCAAAGATGCTGTAAGCTAGATATGACCTACGAAGTAGATGTGGACATGATGTTTTGAAAAGCATGCATGTTGATAGCTACTGTCTTAAGAGGATACCAGCTTGCAAGAAAGTGTAATGAGATCTTGTATGTTATAAACGAAGCATTTTCTGTTTTTTTTTTCTTTGGGAATTGTCCAATGGGTACACATATGGAAGCAGAGTTACTAAATGGAAGCTTGCACTGATAATAGTGTTTGGAGGTGCAATGGATTTAAGACTGTTGGCATTCCCGAGAGTTTAGTAGCTTAGACTCTGTTCTCTTTTTGTCATTGCTACTAAAGATGTTTAATGGTGGTTGAAACTACTCTGATTTGCTAGTTTAGGCATGCTGTCATGTTTAAAGGAAACTTAGAGAAAAACCTGCTCAGGGCAGTTTGATTGAAGTAGGTTAAAAGCCAGGCAGAAGTTGTCCATATCTTTTAGCTTATACAAGACTTACTTTGAACCTCTGTCTTGAAGTTAACTTAGAGTTTTGTATTCCTTGCACCTCCCTTTTTGAAAATCCAAGCTTGCTGTGTTAGACTGTAGGTTTAGCTAATACGTGGAAGTCGTAAATGCAATAAAAGGGAAGAGAGAAAGGGGTTCTTCATTAATACTGATCTTTGCTATTGTGATATGTAACACAGTTTTGTTGCTAACTGAAGACACACTGTAAACAGTGGTTTGTTCTATAATTGCTCTAAAGAAGAGCAAAAAAAGAAAAAACTGTCTGCTCTTATCTGAATCAGATTTTCTCAAGTTAATTTTACTGAATAAGTGCATCTATATTTAAATTAACAGACTATGGAAATGAAATACTCAGTATGGTGAGAACTAGTGAGACTGAAAGCTTTATTTGCTATTGAAAGTTTGATTGAAGTTTGCTACTTCAGAGAGCTGAAGTTTTGTGATCATATTGCAGAGCCAGCATTGGAGGAAGGAATAAAACAGCAGTGAGCTGATCAATGACAGTATTTCCCCTTTTTTTTTCTTTCTTTCTTTTTTTTTTCCTTAATCAGAAGCAGTACTTTTTACTAGGAACTTCATACTATACATAGGAACTTAAGGGTCTTTTTATTCCTTTGTCGAACACAGCCTGTATTATTCAAATAGGGGGTAGTACACGTCATTTGAAAGTAGGGGGAATGACAAAGGATGGTGAACCCAAGTTCTTGTTCTCTGTGCCAAAAGATGACTGCTCTCATGATTTTGACTGCCTCTTTCTCAAATCACAATTATAAGCTGATGGAGCCAGTGGGGGGAATTGTTGAGGGGTAGGGGGGAGAACTGGAGATAATTGAAGTGTATATGTTGGCGTTACTACAATGCAGGGTAAGATTGTAAGGAAGAAATACGCAAGTGTGGAGAAAATGGATTTTTTTTTTTGTAGTTTTGCTGCTAGTGCAAGAACTTATTTAAACGAGATCTACCACTATTTTCCATCTCTCTGCAAAGTGGCAAGAAGGAGCCTTATTATTATCCCTATAGATATATATTTACATTGACGTTAACAGATAACGATTTTGTATTCTGAACTTGTGACTGACAGTAACGCAGAACTTTGTCTACTTTAAAGGGGCATGTGTTTTGGTGGCAGTAAAGATCCTTCTTGTTTAAAACTGAAGCTATCCTTGTTGTTGCAAACTGAGGATATCTTTGCTTTGTGAATAGCATAAATTCATTTTGATTTAAGTTAGGAAGGATTCTGTGTATGTTATGTGTGGGCGAGAATGTGCTGTGCGGTATTTGCTTAATTAAGAGAGGAAAGCTATTTTTTCAGGTTGCCAGAATGAGCATCATGTTATTTGCTGATCTTACAAATAGCCGTCTTGTCAAGTTTTTCAGTTTTAGTTAAGAACTTTCTTTTCAGTCTCTGTGTAACCAGACAGTCAGTATATGATACTATCTTTAGTCTATTTTATATAATCATTGTGATGTTACTGGATATAATGCAAATCTTGTGTGAATTATGCATGATGTTATGCCGGAACATGTCATCTCTGCTATGTTCTCTTGCAATGTGTGCGCAAATATTAATACAATGTTTGTAACCATAAATGTCATTTATTCATGAAAATATGTAGCCATTGCCAGTGCAGTGTTTGCTGATTTTTCAGGTAATGTGTTGTGCTATACAGCTTTTTCTACTTTGTCACCTGACAGAACAAGCTGAAGGGTACAATACAGCTGGCTAACTTACATATTCTTTATTTATGAATAATTGTCTCTGACATTTGTTGTTGTATCTAAACTATTAGTTTGAGTATACAGATTGGCATAATGAAAGCCATGGGTCAATTGATTACTTAGTTGAAAGACAATGCCAAATTTATTTTAACTTACTAGTCAGAATGTTTGTTACAAGATTTATTTGTTACACTGAGCAGTGGTGATCAAACAAATTCTACTGAGGAATGTGATTTTTTTGTTTTTAACATAGTGGCATGCTTTATTCATTTAGAATGACTTTTCCCAAAAATCATTTGGACATAGAGACATTTGGAAGTTAAAGTTGTGTCTTGGGGCTAAGGTCAAAATGGACTGGGATCTTACCTTAACTCCTGTGTTTCAGATGATTGTATTTCATACTGTTCCATTGTGATAATAACAGATTTTGTTTCATTTGTATTTTTTTTTCCTAAATTATAAAGTATGTTCTAGACACAAGGGCTCTGATCTTGATTTGAGGATTCAAAATAGGCAAGAGGTAAGGGAATTTTTTATGTGCTTGTTTAAGTAGCTAATCATTCACACTGCTGAAAATACATATGCCCCTGTTTCTAAATCAAATTATTTATATTTCAAACTATAACTTTTGTTAAATCTGTATCTGTTAAAGATACTTCTATTCCCTCACTTTAAGAGAGTGCTAACACACTGTAATCAAATCAGTCCTCTTAATGCTTGAAATGCTTTTCTTTCCATCTTTGAATTACTCCTTTCTCCTAAGTTGTGGACCCCAAACTGGTGTACAGTGTTTGCCTGATCTGTTGTCTGCGCTTATGAAAGCCCTCCAGTTGCAGTGCTACAGCAAATGATTCTCTTGGTCTTTCTTGCTTTAGCATTATCCTAGTTAGTCGTTTACTGACTGTTTTTCAAGCTTTACTGAATCTTTTTCAGGGGAAAGCAAGCATAACACCACCACTTAATAAATGCTCACTTAGTATTCACAAGTGCAGGTTGCTTTTGACCTGTGCAAAAGTCTGCAATTGCGGAAAAGTTCTTTTGTGTTGGTGTGGAAACAGTGTAGTAGAAAATTATACTCTGTGAGTGAAATCCATCTGGTTTAGAGTTAAACATTTACCTTTTTTAGGAACAGTTGCATGGATTTATTTCATTTGTTGAATGAAATAAGTAACTAAACCGCCTTTTCCTGTAGCAGTTTCCTAAGACTGATTGCAAAGTAGCCTTGCGTCTTAATTTATGCTTCAAGATTATCCTTTTTGTACAGAGTTACCATAAGACGATGATTAATTCACAGTTTAGTTTTGGTAAAAGAAAGTTCTTTGATCTGTGCTTACACTGTTCTCAGACAAATTGCAAAGAGATGCCCAATATTTTTGTATTTTTTATATGCATCTTCCTTCCCAACCCTTTTTTCCCAATATGTTTGGATTTGATAAATTTGCATTACCTTATCTTCAATCTGTACTTTCACATTCTGAAGTTCATTGCTACAATCTATGTCTATTCCTGCAATGAAATATAAAATCTAGTCTATTGGAAATACTGTGGTAATACCTTATTTTAGCAAAAGTTTTAAGGTAATTGTTACTGTGCAGAAGCAGTTTAATTGAAAGGTGCTTTTTAATAACATTTGTCCTTTTTAATAGTAGCATTATGCTTGGTGGCACCAGAGTAAGTGCTTTATTAATAAATTGGTATGCAAATCTTGTGTTTCTAATCTTGTACTTCTATTTCTTGATTGGCTAGAATGAGATAGAAATCCTTCCCGAGATCAGGTCATTCTGTAACAATTTCAAAAGAGACTTATATTTATCTTAATAAAATGCTTCATTCATACTTCTTATTACGTCCATTGTCCACAACAACATTGGTCTAGATTTGTATAGGTTTATATCTGAAGTAGCACAAATGGCACCAGACCAGATAAAAAGGCTTCTGGGTAGCTAGTGGAGCTAATTTTCTTCAGTTCACTTTCTTGCATGTCAAATTCTTTCAAGATTTGACAGAAGTTTCCAGAAGCAGTCTGTGTATATTAATCCACATGGTATTGAGTGAATCTTGGCACTTGAAGATTTTATTTTATTAATACCTTCAAAATATGTAGGTGTAAAAAGTAGTACATTAGTTGCACTCATTTTTAATGCAACTTTTGGGGCATAATCTTAGATGCTACCACCAGAAATTGTTTATCAGCAATATGTTTCCTCTAATCTGTAACAGTTACTGAAATTATGTAAGGTTATCGTACCCAGATGATAATAGCTCATGGGTTCTGTGATTCTGATTTTAGGACTAAAAATGGCTTGAAATTGTCCAAAGTGTTACAGATACTGAGAGGGTAATGCCTTGTTTCGTCTTCATTTTTTTTTTTGGACAAAGAGGTATTTTACCCTGGCTTTTTTTTTTGGTTTTTACTGAAATTAACAATGCAATGGTACACAAATAAGTGTAGGACTAACTCTGTATATAAGCCATTCTGTGATCAAGTGTGTAAATGGATTATGGTCTCCAAATGAAGTATTTTTGATACTTCTGTTTGGGAAGGGAAAGTACATTCTTTCCCCATGTTTTAGTTCCTCCCTCTGTCACTCTACTAAATGGGTTAAATGACTTGCCTAGTGGAACTTGAGGTAGACTTCCAAAGCCACTGCTCTGTCAGGGCATTTATTCTCTAATCACAAGTATGAGTCAACAGTGAATTGATTTTCTGGAGGTGATTGGAAAGTGTCATGGAGATTTGTTTTATCTTTAGGATGTGGAAATTCAGAGTATAAGGATAAGTGAAAAGATTCCAGATTCCTCTTCTGTAGCCTCCATTACTAGGCCTGATGTTACTGTAAGATACATTCACTGGAATAGTGAAGACAAGGCAAAAATGAGCTGCTTTTGCTTCTCCTCCAGATTCCTTAGCCACTTATTACTTCCCATGATAAATAACCTTTTTTTGAGTTAGTCATCCATTATCGCCATCTGCAGACATTGACAATTTTAGCATGCAAATGGGAAAAAAAATAGCTCTTTTCTCCCAGCTTTAATCCAAAAACAAAGCAATGAACTTTTTCCCCCCTGAAATTGCTTTTTCAAGTGCTCATAACATAGGAAGAGATCTACACACGGTACATCCCAAGACAAACAGTCTTTCAGATGCCCTGGATTTGCTGTGTGGAGATCACTGTGAGAGAGGGTCCTTTCTGTCCTTGTCAGCCAAACTTTTTCTTGTGAGGTATTTTATTAAGTGTTTTGTGAGGTGTTTTACTAAGTTGTGTTCTAAAGAATGGATGGAGAGAGTGTTAGTGAAGATGTCATCTATTGAAACAACTGTACTTTTTTATTAATGTTTGTAAGTTATTTTGGTTGTCCCTTATGGCACAGTTCAATCTCCAACAGCAATCCTTGGTGAATTGCAGAGAGGAACCAGATTCAGGCCTATAGATACGGTTAGCAGACTGCAGTAGTTAACATGTTGTACTGAAAGACTGTTTCTTCCCTTTTTACTGTACGTGTCACACATCTATCTAGTGTTTGAAATTTGTTATAGGAAGCAGTAAGGATCTATGTTCCTGGGGGGAGAATTAAGGTACACCTGGAATGCAATTATTATGATACATAGCAAAGGTAGTGTTTATTTATTTGATTATTTATTTCTTGCATGGACTGTCAGACCCTGTTTAGGCTGAACTTTTTCAGAGAATGTTTTCTTCCTAGAGTTTTTGAATAGTTTGTATCGATGTGCAGCTGAAGAGTTTTGTTGGTAATGGCCATCTGTTTGAATGCTAGTTATCAATTCTGATAATTCTTGAGTTCAATGATGTTTTTAATGATGGACACCTTTTCATATAGAAAGAATAAAAGATTGTTATAAAAAGCTTTAGCTCATAGGTGACTTGCCACTGCTTTCTTTGTAACTTGCTGCTTTCTAGTCTGCTGCTGTGGATTAGAAAGGTTCTGTAGGATATCATAGAATCATTATGTCCATGTGAAATGCTGTTGTGAATGCCTGACCCCTCACAGTATAAAAGCCATTTAGTGGTTATTTGTCTACTTTCATACTAGTTCTCCACATAGATTTCTGTTTAAAAAAAAAATAATAGTTTGTCTACTGATCTATTCTTCTACTGATTTTATCTTTTATTAAGTCTGTTACTTTGTTTCATCTGGCTATTAGTCCTGTCTTTGTTGACTTGAAGTTGGAAAGAGCTAGCTGCTTAGCTATTGGTTTTCTGTTTCAACTTCTTGATTTTCACCAACAATCCTCCCTTACCTGTAAAAGCTGACATCTGTGCTTTGTTTTAAGGGGTTCTGAGGAGTTTTGTGCAAAGATCTAAATGCAGAGCATGTCTTCAACTCATTTATGGAGTAAAACTAAACTAACGCAGAAGCTGTAGAATACCATTACCATGACTGGACAAGGAAGAGCGATTTAACTTTTGTACTGTTTAAAGATATGTTTTCTATACTTCTGACTCCAGAGAGACAGACTTGCAGGAGGTAGGAAATTTCTTTTGCTAGGTGGAATATGTGAAGTTTGTGTTAGTGCTGCAGCAGGTGCTGAATTAAGTTGTAGTAAGGGAAACTAGTATTGCTTACTTTCTCTGAGACTCAGTTAGGCTGTTGGTATTTGGCAATTCAGAGGATGTTTTCATGGCTACTCCTTACTAAAATTGTCCTGATTTCAGCTGGAATAGAACTGATTTTCGTCCTAGTAGCTGGTATAGTGCTGCATTTTTGGATTTAGGATGAGAATAATGTTAACACCCTGATGTTTTAGTTGTTGGTAAGTAATGCTTCCTCTAGGTTAAGGACTTTTCAGTTGCGCATGCTTTGCCAAGAAAGAGGTGCACAAGAAACTGGGTGGGAGCACAGCCAGGAGAGCTGACCCAAACTAGCCAAAGGGATGTTCCATACTATAGGACGTTGTGCCCAGTATATAAACTGGGGGAGCTGGCCAGGAGGGGCTGATCACTGCTTGGGGACAGGCTGGGCATTGGTCAGTGGGTGGTGAGCAGTTGTATTGCGCATCACTTGTCTTTTTTGGATTTTATTCCTCTCTCTCTCTGTTATCTCCCTTTTCATTATTATTATAATAATAATATTTTACTTCATTTCAATTATTAATCTGTTCTTCTCTCAACTCATGGGTTTTACTTTTTTTCGACTCTCCTCTTCATCCCAGTGGTGGTGGGAGAGTGAGCGAGCAGCTGTCTGGTACTTAGTTGCTGGCTGGGGTGAAATCACAACAAAAGTGTAAATTTTACTCAACATAAGAAGGGAAATACAGACTGTCATTTTGGGAGATCTCACTAATGTATGCTGTAAGAACAGCACTTGAGAGTTGCGACTGACAGACATATTGGTGGATCTAACTCTCATTCCACCTGCCGATTTTCCTTAAGAATTTCCCCTTGGTCTTCTGCTACATTGAGCCTCTACTGGCATAAAGCTGCCTTCATCAGTGGTTTGTGCTCATATTCTGTACTTTTAAAATAAGCACCTGGTGTGTTAGGAATTTTTGCTTCAAAAATTGGCTGGCCTTCTCCAGCAGGAGAGGTGGACATTTGCAGCCTGTAATTTCTAAAACTGCAGAAATGAGGCTCTCAAAGCCCTTACACAAGTGAAACTAGTCTCATAGTGACATTATTTTGTTGCCTTAATAATTTAGACCTTTCAGCTCCTGCCTGCTGCTGAGCAAGTTTTCTCTGTTTTAAATAAGACAGCAAAAGTTAGGTCACAGCAGTGATCAGGTCACAGCAAAGATTTTAATTTTATAAGTGCTGAATCCTGTCATGCTATTGTTTTCCACTGGATTTTTCTGTCAAGATTCCTTGTCCCTTAAACCAGAGTCATATTGCAGCATTAGGACTGACAGACAAGATAGTGATGTTGTAATAATGTTGCTCTGCTTTTTGGTCAGTTTGCAGAACTACCTGTTAATAATGACTTTGATGCAAAGTTCAGAATGATTGAGTGCTATTCCATATATTCTATGAGGTTTTCTTGAACTGTGACACAGTATTAGATTATGCAGTGAAAAAATGTCTTAAAAGTTAACTTTTGGAAATCTTCCCTTACTGCGACATGGCCAGTGAAATACCAAAAAAAACCCCCACCTAAACAAAACCAAACAAACCACAAAAAATCCTAACCCCAAACAAACAAAAAACCCCCAACAAAACAAAAAATGGTTTGATAATTGCAGATACCTTTTCTGTGAAGTGTCATTTCTTTATGGAAGGTAATGCATGTTTTTGTATCACTAGACATTTAACTTCTTCCCTCCCTTCCTAGACACATGCAGAACACTAGATCTAATGATGATGAGGAAATGAAAATAAATGAAATTTAAGGGCTTTAAAGGTACAATTCCTTCTACAAGTGTAAGTTTTCAAACACTGTTTTCCTGTTGAGAATGTTGTGAACCTTTTTGAACTGGAAGGTTGGAGCATTCTTCAATCATTTTCAATGGAGTTGGGTTGCTAAACGATGGTTGTTTCAGTTCTTAAAAGACAAAAAAAACCACCTCCCAAATAAACAAAAAAAAACCCCAAAACCCCACAAAACTAAAACCACTAAAAAGATTATGTGTGATCAGTTAGACAGGTACTTGAGAATGCTGGCTTCTGCACTCTGACTTGAAAGTGTACTTGTTTTACATGAGTGCATAAGGCAATTTAAGGAAATTTCAAAGATATCAGGCTTATGCCACTGTAATTGTTCATTAAGCTTGCCAAAAGCGTGAGGTGGAATCGTTCTTTTATGCCATGTGACTGATCCCAGATGCAAACATGTTAAGGTGAATTCAGAATGTACGGCCTACGAGAAACATGGCTGATGAAATGTCTTCTGTGTTTTGATAAAAGATACTTTCAAACCTCTGTGCTGTCTGCTGCTTCTAATGGATAAAGTTACTGCACTTACTTGCTGAAAAGCTATGAAGGTAAAAAACTGTTAGATGGCTGGGTTAGAATATCAGTCGTTTAGGGTTATTCTTTATGTTCTTGTTCTGCTTTGGTATGGTAAAGGTGGTACGGTCAGCATGCCAAAATAAGCCAACAGCTGAAAAAGCTAGAATTACTGTCTTAGAGGAATGTTTTTTGTGCTTATTGCATAAGTGCAGTTTTTTCCCTATCTTTATAGTCTTTATTTGTCATATAATGTTTCATTATAAATGGGAAAGAATTGAAAAAAAAGCACAGTAAACTAATTACATTTTGGTGTTTAAATTTCTCTTCCAGGTGAATAACTACTTTTTTTCACTTTCCTTTCTATTACCTATTGAACATTGTGATTTCTTTCCTAATTCCTCTCAACTGTTCATTCTTCTACTACAAGCATATGTGCTTTTGTCGCTCTAATGGCAGTCTTAATTTTAAATACTGTTTATATTGAAGCCCGTTTCTCAGTCAGGTTGAGTGCAGTTTGCATGGGTACAACAGGAGAAAAGGAGAGTTCTGCTGAGCACACTTACTTTGTCCAGGTTGCTGTTTTTCCCCTGCCTTTGTAGGCTTGACAGGTCCTTATTCGATGCCCTTAATTCTGCAGAGGGCGAATGGCCCTGAAGGTTTTTTGCGCAGCTGTGGAATAGAGGGCCTCAGTGTCTTGATAGTTCAGCTGCTTCCTTGCAGGTCGATGTGTATGACTTTTGGGCCTTCAGCATTGTGGCTGGCTATCCACTGTCTTTCACAGGAAGTTTGTCATGTGTAATGGATGATCCTTGAATGAAAGACTTATGACGTGCGGAAACAAACTCTCCCCAACTCGCAGAGAATTATAAAGCAGGTATGTTTATTTCGGCGCTGGGTGCAAGGGGGATCGGTCCTCCAAACTTGCACACCCCAGAGAGCAAAACCCCAGGTATTTATCCCACATAAGTATACATATTCATTAGATTTCTGAGAAATAGGCAGGGATATTACAATTAGTTCTAGGAATTCAGTATTGCAGGTTCCCTCCCCTTTACACCTGCGCAATCCCACCTGGGGTCGCAGGCGGGGGTCTTTCGGGAGGAAGGAAGCAGTCTTCTTCACAGTAGGTTTTTCACCTTTGGCTGAAACTGCTGAATTGTCCTGGGCTGCTATCTTCAAGGCTGATTGAAACTCATCTCCCTTGCCTGATAGGGCCTGCATACAATGTGGTTCCTGTCCTCCTTATCTGTGCTGGTGGAGGCAACTTTGCATTACCTAAAGCAAAGATTTCACCCTTTTGTTTCACTTACCATGGGAAATATTTGCACTGCACGAGGCCTATAGGGCTGTTACTGAAGAAGGTTATGCAAGAATAGGAGCCAGTGCTGCTTCATGGCAAGAGCACCCTCCCAGATAAGTGATGATTTTTCTTTTGGTATTTTAGTATGGCTATCACTGGTGGAAGGGGAGGGAGAGAGGAAGGTAGCAAACAAGCAGCACTGTAGCTTGTCTTAAAAGTTAGGTGAAACAATTCAGGCTAGGAGCTGCATGGTAGGATTTGAAAAGTTCCATGCGACTATTGTGATCAAAATAGTTTTTCACAATATGTTTATCTTGTAAGGCATTAACACTGAAATTGATATATGAAGTACTGTAGATTTCTCCCTAAAAACACCTGAAAAGGTAGAATTGGCTACTTTAGGTACTACTCTCTACTGTCATAATCATACTGAGCTAAAGATAAATTTTATTTTAAAAATACTTACGTTCTTAATATTTTATTTATGCTAAAGATTCTGCTGAGCAAAGAAATGGAAATGACAATTCGTATCTCACTGAAAACTTAAAAACTTTTGGCTGAACAGTCTAGGACTAACACATTTTAGTAGTTTACTTCACGCAGTCCAAGGTATTTAGTGAAGAAAATAGCAAGTCCTCATAACAGAAAAGTCAGATGTTACTGTGTTGTCTCTAAATATTAGGACTGTTTTGTTCCTGCTTATAAAAAATAATCAAGCCTTTTGCAGATAAAATGGTGTTGAATTTGATTAGATGTCTTGACTGGTACAGTCAGTTTTATCAATGAGAAGTAAGTGTACTGATGTTGGTTTTTATCACTTGATGAGGTTTTCTGTACTTTGGATCTTTTGGGCAAATATGTAATTGTATCTTAGTTTAGTATTGGACTGAATCAGCTCTTTGAGTGGGCCGAATGTGTGTTCAGACTGATGTGTTTGATCAAGGAACGGGGCAGATGTGCATAGCAGAGTGAAAATTGCAGAATAGAAACAGCAGGCCAGAACTGAATTGGCACAGGCTACTGTCTGAGTCCTTGGTTAAGCTAGTGCAGCTCAAGATGCAGATGTACTAGACTTCACAACCTGTTTTGGCACCCTCAGATTCTTCACATTATGCTGAGCTGGGCAGAGTTGGAAATTCAAAAATTAATGAAGGCTTGTGAAGAAAACGGACTCTGCTCTGCAGTGCTATTTGGTATTACTCAGACTTTGTCATAAATGGCATCAGTGCAGGTGATCTGAGTATCTCCCTCTTTCCTCTCCTATTGTACCTGAGATCTTAAAGCAATGACGAGTAGTTGCAATAGGTGTTTCCTATGTAACTTTGAAAATGGTCGCTGTGAAAACATTCTATTTAATTTGCATTAACATCTAGTTAAAAGAAGTTCTTGTATACCTTGCATAATAAAGCCAGAGTTCTCCGCTGGTTGTACTTTGTATCTGCTAAACATAAAGTACTTGCAGAATACCCTCTGCTGTAAAATTAGCAGTGGTGTCTAACTTTGCTACAATGCTTAAAACCCGTACAATTTTCATTTTTAAAATCAGTTTGATTTATACTGGTGAAGACACAAAGCTCACTATTTCTCCTAAGTTCACAATGTCTAGCAGTGCAAATGTCTTTATATTGAACAAAGTGAAATGTTCTTAAAGATAACGAGGGGAGATTGCTTGGATACTTGAAAAATATACCACAGTAGTGAAATAAAGTAGTAAATTTTTAGATGATGAATCCAGTCCTTTGCAAGTGTATTGACAAAGAATTACAAGCTGTTGGTGTAAAATTCAGAGGCTATGAGTATTTTTCCTG
>NW_009623719.1:14026-24253 GCF_000690535.1 Cariama cristata
GACAGTGATTGCCAAGTGTACCTTTATTCCCAGTGTTAATGGGTTGATGTATTATTGAAATGATTTGTATGTTAAGAAAAAGGAAGCTTTTAATAGCGCATTCTGCCCTATTGTTAACAAGGAGAAATCTTGCAGTCTTTGGAAGTGACACATCCAAGCCTCTGGTGGTTTTGCACTATTTTAACACTTGCAAGTCCCAGCTTAGACGGTCCTGATTCTGTATTGCATTCTTGTGTCCCTTCGTCAATGTTTTCACTTCAACAATTGTATTTTGAGAGAGGAAAAAAAAGAGGGAAAATGTTTTCAAAGCTGAAGTGTCAAGACTTCAAGGTACAAATTGACGCAATCAAATACTGGAAGATATGGAGGACTGAACAGTTTTTGGTGGAAAGAAAAAAAAGCTTTTCCGCTCTATCTATTAAAATCCTGCTATATAATTTAATACTAAACAAACTGCTAACTATCAGGTTTGTTTTAAAACATTTACAGTCCATTGAAAGGCTCGGTGTCTGGCGTAAGAAAACTACATCATCAAGAGTTCAAAATAAATATGTTACATCGTTGTCTCAATTTATATCTGAAAGAGCTGAATGTTAGAACAATAGGAGCAGAGTGCATCTTAAAGCCCTCCTGGCGTTTCAGAACAAAAGAAGAAAGATTTTGCAAAGCTCCTTTTCATTTGAGTTGTATGGTTCATGGTTAGCTAACTTTATGTAATCTACTGTGTATGCATTTGAATCCAGAAAGAATACAGAATACCTACTAACCATTTGCAAGGTATGGGGCAATTCTAGCAACATTTGCTCATCTCCTGTTGTAGCAGCACTGAGGCAATTATTGGACAGATCAGTGAAACTGAAAGCTTTGATCACTGAAATTTTTTAACCAAAAGCATGGATATGTAATTTTTCAGATCCTTTCAAATCTTTATTTGGATTAATTAACCATCTAGTGATGTAATCTGGGTTTAAACTAAGGGGGGATCTTAAAAAGAAAAGTGATTGCTGGTAAAATGTGCGTTCAGTTGAATTGTAGCACCTTCCTGCTTCTCACTACAGATTTCCATTTTGACAGCTACTGTTCTACTGGGCTGCCAGTGTGGCTGGACTAGTAAGTGGCGTTAGGTGACTGTGTTGTCCAAAAAGACAGATTCGTTACCTGGTGTGCAATAAGCCGATCACACACAGAGACAAGATACTGATTTATTTGCAAAGTTGCGCAGGTTTGCATGCGAGGTGGTTTTCCACAAAGGTAGCACACCTGGGTTTCTTTTGTGCCAATGTGTATACATATTCTAATCATTAGGCTGCGACCCTAGCACAACCTGCAACACCAGGATGGCTCAGTTCATTTACATATTGCTTAAATAACACTTTTATACTACTCATGCTCTTTGGGGAAGGGTCTGTAAGTGGGACGGGGTCTTTAAGTTAGGGGTGTGATTTTTGGTATTATAATGAGCTAAGTTCACCTGAAGGACTCATTTAGCCAAGCTTCTTGGGCAATGAGCCCACTAAAGTTTTCTGGTTCCCTGGTTTCAGATTTTCCTGTTCCTTTTATCCTATTGTCTTGTCAAGAACCATTCTACCGAAATGAGTTACATCAGTTCCTTATCTGTGTTAGAAATTACAACCATAAAGATTTTGACATCAATTCCATGACATCAATTCCCCCTTTGAGACTTAACTAGTAGAAATTAGATCACTCTCACCTTTTTGCTATTCTGCTTGTCAGTATCATGCAACATCTGACTGAACGTTGTAATCATTTTTCTAATCCACAGTTTTACATCAGGGAACCAGGAAGTTAACCACTTAAACACTTCTTCAAATCCTAGGGATGTATCATCTTTTTGGATTTTGTGTAGTATCTTAGTTTGTTTCCTGATTTCATCCAAATTGGTAGAAATTGTCCCACTTTGGTACCCACTGTTTTTCCCAAGACACGTTTGCTGGGATGAGTATTCCAACTAAGGGAAGCTGCTGGTCTGTGTCTTCAGGTTAATGAGTGCCGATTCAGCAACTGGTCTTATTTGCTACCTGTACTGTCTCCTGTATTAATTTGTTGTACAGATTCCTATTCAAGAAGTTCCCAATTCCCATGATTCTTTCATCAGCAGACAATAGAAGAGTATCACCCTCCCTTAGTCCCTTCATTTATTTTCCCAAAAAAGTCTGTATACCTATACAAATAAACAAAATACAGAACAAAGACAACTAAGTTCATAAATACAGAAAGCAGTATTCCGTGTGCACAATCTATTTCTAAGTATGCGCTCAAATTGTCCTTAGTAGAGTTCATGTATTTCTTCTAAATTTCAGCCTCAAGGGTCTGACTTCTTCGACTTTACTCACCTCAGGAGGAGCTGTCTTTACCAGAGTATATGAATCCAGAAATCAACTGCCCTCAGCTTTAGAGCAGTGTTTGTTGTTAACAGTACCAAGTAAGGCCCTTTCCACCTCTCGGTCAAAGGTTTGTCTTTCCAAGTTCAGAGATAAACTTGGTCTCCCGGCTTAAATGTACAGGCATGTCCAAAGGTACTGTGGACTCTCAACTGGACATACCTGTAGAGGAAAGAAGGAACTCTTGCCAAGGACAAAAGAGACTCAGTGAGTGCTTGATCACCTGTTAGGAGCATTTGACTCTCTTTTCCAGTGGCTTCCTGCACAAAATTTCAAATGGTCTAAGGCCTTCCCTAACTCTAGGACTTATTCTAATTCTTAGTAATGCCAAAGGCAAAACATCTATCCATTTCATATCTGTTTCTTGGAATAATTTTCCAATCTGTCTTTTTATTGTTTGGTTCATTCTTTCAACTTTACCACTTGATTGTGGTCTCCATGGAGTGTGTAAGTCCCATTTAATTTGTGAAAACTTCAACACTCATTGAATTCTGCCATGAAATGAGGTCCTCTATCTAAAGAGAACCCTTCTGGAACCCTGAATCTTGGAATTACTTCTTTTAACAAAATTTTGATTACTTCTTTTGCTGTATTGGAATGACATAGGGAATGCTTCAGGCCAACCTGAAAAGGTATCAACCAATACCAACGAATAGTTATACCCATTACACTTTGGTAATTCAGAAAAATCAATTTGCCAGTATTCCCCGGGCATAAAGCCCCTTTTAACCTCTATAGGAGAGGGTCTCTTTTGAATTTTAGAATTATTTTTAAGACAAATTTCACATTGTTGAACAACACTCTTGGCAGTTAACAACATGTTGATTCCCATTGCATATCTTTTTACGGTTCCAACCAAAGCTTCTGCTCCTGTATGTGTACCCTTACATGTTCTTTCCATTAAATCTTTCATTATCGGTAGAATGACTATACATTGTCCATCTGGGGTTACCCGTCATCTGTCAGCAGTTTTTGTGCCTTTAAATAATTCTGCCAGTCGATCTTCTTTGCTTGTATATACAGGGGTTTCAACCTCCAGGTTTTCCTCTGGAACTAGTGCTACTATGGCTGCTGATGAGGCTACCTCCTTTGCAGCTTCATCTGCTTTTTTATTTCCTCTTACGATATCAGTATGTCCAGATTGATGAGCTTTGCAGTGGACCACCGCTACCTCTTTTGGTTTTGCAACTGCCTCTAGAAGTTGCATAATTTCTTTTCTGTATTTTATAGGATTTCCTTGTGAACACAGCAATCCTCTTTCTTTCCAGATGGCTCTGTGAGCATGCACTACCCCAAAAGCATATTTAGAATCTGCATAAACATTAACTTACTTTCCTTCTGACAATTCCAGAGCTCGAGTCAATGCCATCAATTTGGCTTTCTGGGACAAAGTATTAGCTGGTAAAGCTTTTGCTTCTATTTCTTCTTCCAAAGTTACAACAGCATGCCCAGCCTTCCGCTCTCCTTTAATCATGAGGCTGCTCCCATCAGTAAACAGCTCCCAGTCAGGATTCTGCAGCAGAGCATCTTTCAAATCAGGATGACTGGAATATTCCTGTTTAATGGTCTGTAGACAACCATGCAACAGTGTCTGCTCGCAACAGAATATCATCCACATACTGTAATAAGGTAATAGATGAGTTCCTACCTTGCCACTGTTCAAATTCTTTGGCAAGTATGTTACCAAATAACCGTAGAGTGTTCTTGAATCATTGAGGCAACACTGTCCTGCATAACTGCATTTTGTGTCTGGTGGTGGGGCTTTCCCATTCCAAGGCAAACAGCTTCTGACTTTGTTCCTTCAAAGAAATGCAAAAGAAAGCATCGTTTAAATCTATAACTGTGAAATAAGAATTTGAATCAATTATGGTAGTTCAGTTGTACATTGGTAACTGTCTAATTGATAGCCCTCAAATCCTGCTCCAAGCAGTATTCTTGGGAATTTGGCTTCTTAACGGACAAAACTGGAGTGCTGTATTCAGACTGACATTCTCGTAATAGTCCATATTCCAAAAAATTGTCAGTTATAGATCCTAATCCAATACGAGCCTCTAATTTCATGGGATACTGCTTTTGCCTGACTGGCCCCTGGCTTCAGTTTCACGTTTACTGGTTCAGCATCCAAGTTTCTCCATGCCCAAACAAAAGGAACTACTGTATCCATCACTTCACAGGGAATTTCAGCCCATTTGATCTCTTCCTTCTTTTCTTCCAACAACTCCTGCAACAAGCATGCTTGCACCTTCCAGGCATTACCTTGAGGAATATGTATTCAGATTTTGGTTTTGTCAAACATTATTTGAGCCCCCAATTTATTTAACAAATCCCATCCCATGAGAGATAATGGGCATTCTGGCATATACAGAAATTCATGTGTCAGTCTTACTTCCAATTTCACATTTAATTAGTCGCAAAAAGGGTTTAACTTCTGGCCTTCCTGTGGCTCCAGTTATGTGCATAGAATATTTACTCAAAAGTCCCCTAGAGCAATTTAAAATGGAGTATGTAGCTCCAGTGTCTGCTAAAAATTCAGTATCTTCATTTCCCAGCTTAACTGGAACCAGAAGCTCAGCTGGAGAATCTGATGTTTCAACCCCCAGTCCCAATCAATCTGATCAAACCCCCCTGATCAGTAAATCTCCTTCTGTTACTGTAGCTAGGACCTTAACTTTCTGCTGGTCTAACTTCAGACACTCTCTTTTCCTGTGTCCTCCTCCTTTGTATCTAAATCAGTCCACTTTCTAGCTGCTTCACACAGTTTCTCATAAAATGCAGATGAGTCCTCAGTTGGGCCCTGCAATACCTGATACAATTTGGAAATATTCTTTGGTTTAGAGACCCCATGTAGCATTCCATATAATAGTAATTTTTGGTACTATCTCATCACAAATTGTCCCATATTAGTGTTTGGATCCCATTTAGGTTCCGTTTCAGGCATCACTCTTTCTGGCCCATCTCTTGCATTTATCTTTCTGTTTTCCTCATTTGCTTTTTCTAAGACCGATCTCTTTTCTTCTGGTGCTAACAATTCATTAAGCAAAACTTGAATATCTCTCCTATCAGAATCATGATTCAAAACAGTCATTTGAAACACTTTGTATACTTCATCAGGGTTTTCTCCATACGAACCGCAGATTCTTTCCAGTTCATTCAATCAGAAGTAGAAAAAGGTGTATGTACCCACACAGGCATTCCTTCAGATCCCACCACTTGCCACAGTGGGGCCTGAATAACTGCCAATTGTTGCGATCTGGTTCACCCTTAAATGAGGCTGAACCCTTCTGATTCCCTAATTTGAGGCTTCCCTAACCCTTCTCTTCTAGAAGCATGATTTCTTTCATTCATAAAGCCTGCTGCTAACAATTGCACATCTTCTTCTTCATCATTTTGCTCAATATATTTTTGCCCCATGCTACAAGCAGAACAACATCTTTTCATATTTTCACCTTTCTCTTTTTCGGATAACATCATTAAAGCTCCCAAATCAGATGATTCCATTAACTTATGTTTCTTTCTAATATCATAATCATTTTGCAAAGCAAAGAATAAATCAACATAAGGCACTTCATCCTACTTACCTGTCTGGCGACAAAATAACATTAGTTGCAATAAGGTATTCAGGGTTCCCCTTTCAGCCATTTTTTCTCCATCTCCCGATATTTACATTGGTCACCATTTCATGCAATATTGTTTCATTTTTTCTTTAGGAGGTCTCCACCAAATTTATCCCAATGTTTGAGAATGCATTCTAAAGCTGAACAAGGGGAAAGCTCAGAGGAGGGACCAGTCACCATATTATTTCCCAAAAAGAAAGTCTTTATCCAAGACTTCATATACTCTGCTCGTAAAGCGTCTATGTATATGATTATTTATTTCTTACAAACACCAAACGCCAACTTAAATAAACCAAAATTAAGAAACACCAAATGCTGGCTTTAAATAACCCCAAATTCTAAACAACAAACCAACGAAATTTTAACCAAATCTTCCTCTTTCCCCTCTTTCACCGAAAGAATTCAATATCGTGATTTAATTGTTGCACCTTTGTGTCACTTACTGCTCCAGCAGGGGAGAGGGTGCGATGGAGTCCCCGAACAAAAGGTCGGTGCACGCTGGAGTCCAGTCAGTCCACCACTTCCTGCCGACTGCAGCAAGTCGATCCGGGCAAGGCCTCATGGCTGTCCCATCTAGGTCGCCAAAATTGTTGTCCAAAAAGACGAATTCATTACCTGGTGTGCAATAAGCCAGTCACACACAGAGACAAGATACTGATTTATTTGCAAAGTTGCGCAGGTTTGCATGCGAGGTGGTTTTCCACAAAGGTAGCACACCTGGGTTTCTTTTGTGCCAATGTGTATACATATTCTAATCATTAGGCTGCGACCCTAGCACAACCTGCAACACCAGGATGGCTCAGTTCATTTACATATTGCTTAAATAACACTTTTATACTACTCATGCTCTTTGGGGAAGGGTCTGTAAGTGGGACGGGGTCTTTAAGTTAGGGGTGTGATTTTTGGTATTATAATGAGCTAAGTTCACCTGAAGGACTCATTTAGCCAAGCTTCTTGGGCAATGAGCCCACTAAAGTTTTCTGGTTCCCTGGTTTCAGATTTTCCTGTTCCTTTTATCCTATTGTCTTGTCAAGAACCATTCTACCCAAATGAGTTACACCAGTTCCTTATCTGTGTTAGTAATTACAGTCATAAAGATTTTGACATCAATTCCTTGACATCAGCTGAAAACCTGAATTTTAAAGGCCTTTTAATAAATACCAAAATGAATTGTCTTTGGTTCCTATATGAAGATTCTTTCTCCTCTCTTTTTCAAAATCAGGCAGTATTTGCATGAGAATAGGAAAATGTTGTTTCCAGTAGAGATCTGTAACTCCTTCAGCTATAAAGGTGTAAGAATCCTAGTACTCACGTTACCATACAGTTACTCATTAGGGATACACCTTTTCGTTGTCTTTAAGTGGTTGGTCTCTGGGGTTGTACAATCACATATAACTTTCTGTGTAACTAGATATTTTCATTGCAGGATTAGGTTTTTTCAGTAATGGAAGTTAAAACACATGTAGGTAAGGAGAAGGAGGAAGGGAAAGATCACAAAAATGTAGATTTTTAGGAGTTGATGGCACGGGTTCATAAGGCTTCTTGCTTCTCCATGGTGAACTTTTCAAAGCCTTATCTTGCTTGGAGTCACATAGTGATCAGTGCAAATGTACACCATGAGTTCAAATGACAACTAAAAGTCACTTGGTATTCTGAGTTGCTCATCTGTTCTGCAGAGGACATAGTAATGAAGATTACAATCTCTTTCAGCTGTGGATAAGTCCTAAATTACCTTCTCTGAAGTGCATGGATATTAAACATTAAAAAAATTGATGTGGGTTCAGATAGTAGAACCTTACTGAAGGTTTGGTTTTAAAGGATTTTGTTCTTCATGGCTGAGATTCAAGGCTGATTTCAACTAACTTTTAATTACTGGAAGTCAAGGATCTCTCATCTCCTCCTGATCCATGTGTACTGAATGGAAACAAAGTGCCTTTTTAATGGCTTGTAGTTTCTGTCTCGAAATTCTCAACAAGGAGGATGTTGGAACATATTCTTCCAGTGTATGACAAACACGTCTATAACATTTTGTCACGACTTAATCTGGGATAGTACTCATGTTAAGAGTAGTCTTTTTTTTCAAAAGCATCCTGCCTCTAGCAGTGATTTTGATTTCTGATAATAAACCAGATTATATTTAGAGAAGGTTGTAGTGGTATTCATTAATGAAATGAAGGTCACTCCTGAGATAATGCTGTGTTTTTACAGTATTTTTAAAGACTTTAAGAACTGTGACACTTTATGACCTCTTCCCAGTTTTATCAGTGATTGTAATGCATGTTGATTGGAAATGATCTTGTACCCTCAGCACTAAACAAAGGAAATAGTGGAATGTTAAGAGTAATTTGAATGTAATTAAACTAGTGATTGTTTGTCAAAAATGGAAAATTGTTTAGTGGGATCAAATCTGGCCAGTCAGATGTCATTTTTATCCAGGCTATCTTGCAGAAAATTTCAACTTTTGTTGCATAGATATTTTTCTGCATCCCAATATTCATTAGTCTGCTCTTAGGACTGTGTCCAGAACCTACCATGAGCAACTCATGACCTGAACAACTATGCATGTTTTAATTGGAAGAGGTGTTTGGAATACACCTTATTTAGTTTTGAAGGATGTAGTTTCACAGGCTGTGGAGCCAAGCTCATAGCTTGCTGCTGCCAAACAAAGTTCCATTTTCACTGTGCAGTGCATCCTCTTCCCTCGAGCGTTCTCAAGTTCTTCTTTACCTTCCTGTGAATAAGTGTATTTATCAGTGCAGCAGAAGACTATCCACAGATTAATGAGTCATTCCCGAAGTATCCCTAAGCCTTGAAACAGCACTACCTGTATGGAAGATGTTGTTTTAATGAGACTCTATTAAAAGTTGCTTTGAATAATACAGTGATGAAATTCTAAAGCTGCTAATCAAGACAGCTGGATGGCAGATAAGGAAAAATGTTTTTTACTTCAAATTGGCAACAGATTTTTTTTCTTGCTAGAAAGTTTACTAATGATGTAAACTATAAAGGCTTTTCTAAACAAAAGTTGCAGTAACTAAACTTTATTTTAATTGTATGTCTTACTAGTCTATGTGAAAGAACTTTGTGAACATACAGGTATTATACAATAAACCACAAATACAGTAGTAAGTCCATCTGATTAAAAAAGATCCTTCAAAATAAAAATTAAAAATTAAAGATAATTATGTTGATATTTTAGAGCTTTGAGACCATTAAACCACTTTTTCGGAATGGATTATATTAAGAATGGGACATATTTCTTTATCTTATCTAATATTAAATGAATCACGTGCTTTGAGACAGTGTATTTTCTCATTTTCCCATGTTACTAGTTCTTTGCTTACGCTGCAGCTGCCTAAGCTCTACCAGAATGAACTGGAAATGGCTTACATCACGGTAACATGATTTCAGAGTATTGACAGGTACACTGCATGCTTACTGTTACTCACTATTTGTGTACTGCTGCAGTTCTCAAAACCAGAGAAAGCAGCTGTGTGAAAATTGTTTTTGTGGAGGGTAAGGTACTGGCTGAGCTTAAATACAAACCTGTAGAGGTTTGCACATGACAGTCAAGTGAGTTTTAAAAACTCTGCCATCCCTGTTAACAGATGAGTGCAAAAATTATGAAAGATACTTACTTGCCCTATGATGCTTTCTATTTAATACCTTTTTTTTTTTCCTTTGAAATGGTACTCAGTCTATGGGAGTGTGTAAAAAGAATGCATACAATTCTTAGTAATAAAATTTCATCCCAACTTTCTCTAAATAGGCTTAATATTATTGTAATAACTGACATTGTAGTTAAATACCACATCTCTAATTTCACGGATGTTGAGTACAAGCAGAGCAACCAAAACCAGTGCAAGACACCAAGTTTGAAAAAGAGTTTTGACTTTTCCAAAACCTTTTTGTCTTGGCTTTTCCCTTCTCTCTGCTTTTCTGCTGCTGACTCCTACTCTGCCCACTACATTACTTGCCTCAAAGGTTAGAAGGAGTGAGTGAGTGGGAGGGCTGGGGTTGGAGATAAGAGGGTCCTGTTTTCCTTAGCAGCTAGTGCTGCAGGTACAATGAAACTTAAACTGTTCATGCTGTTACAGTAGGGCCACCTCACATGCTCTCAGTTTGCATGTCTCCAGACACACTGCTGCTCATTGGAGATGGCGATTCAGTATCTTACCTCTGAAATTTGGCTGGCTGGCTGGTGGGGGTGG
>NW_009623720.1:0-16417 GCF_000690535.1 Cariama cristata
CCTGAAAAAAAGAGATGCTGTTTTTCAGATTAAAAATGCTTTAAAATTGTTTTTAGGAACTTCAGGGAAAAAAACATGTCTTCCCCTGTTCCTATCAGCAGGTTTTGCTGTTCAGCAGTCTTGAGGAATTCTGCTGATTCCCTCATGTGGGAATCACTGGGACAGTTTGCGGCCAATCCTGCCTAGTGTCTGTTGATGAGAAGGGATGGAGACCCGGGGACTACAGGAGTCTTTGGGTTGGCCTCTTGCAGGAAACCAGCAACGGACCAGCAATGCAGTGAACCCATTAAGGGAGAAAAAAATTATACTTAGGAAAAAATGACTGAAGTGTCTGCTAACAATACATATGAGGACATTTTGCCTCACTATGTAGCACAATGCCATTTTTTCTTAATAATATTTCTGTTCACCTTTCAAGACCCAACGTACTATAATTCCTTAATCATGACAGTTTGGCACTACATCTAAATTTACGGCTAAATGTAGCTTTCATTGAAGTCAACCCCCTGCTGGCATCCCAGTGGCCATGAAAAGAAAATGTTCTCTTTCACTGCAGAAAATAACGAAGGTGTCTGCAAAAGAATAAATGAGCTACTTATCAAACTGCATTTTAAATCTGTACTTTTTAATGTTACAGGGTATTTTAAGTGACTTATTTTCTTTCTACTGTCTTTTGCTAATTGGTTGTTCCTGTACCAAAAAAAAAAAAAAAGGAAAATGAAGTAAAAGAAAGCAGAAGTGCTGATCAGAGAATAGATTTGATTTCTCACAGCACCATCATGCTGTGGTTAGTTAGCCACCTGCTCAATGACATGCGAGGACTATTCAGGAGCAAGACTGTTCAGATATACCCTGGCTTAGGGGAACCTTTCAGGCCAGTTTCTAAGCAATACACGCTGTTGCCCATTTGGTGCTGGGTGAAATGAAATGGTGGTCAGACAGACTTAAAAGGAATGGCTGGAGAGATAAAGTAGGGAACTGTCAGCTATGTAATAAAAAACAGAGTCACACTGAAGCTGCTCAAGGCAACATTGGTTGAGGTTTTGGGTTTCCTTTTAACACTGTGTTTTACTGAAACGTTACAGTGAAATAAGCTGTGGAGGGCTAGGGCAGCTGTATGTGACATTTCATTTCACTTCTGGATACCAAGGGAGATGAATGTATGGGGGCTCCCAGCCTGCACATTTCCATTGCCATTCTTCCAGAAATGAAATATCATGTACAGCAACTTACTCTTTATGGCTTAATTTCCTTCTGCTCAAGCAGCCAATCAGAAACATAAATGGACAAAAGCAATTCTACAATAAAACTGTATGTGTATTATATCACAGCCATATTGTACGAAATTTTGCTCTGTTTTTGCCTACAGATCGATGGATAACAGAAACACAACAGGAAATATTTTGTTTGTTTGCTTCTTAAAGAAAAACAAAACCACCCAATTGATAATAAAAATTGGTATGTGCTTTTCTGTGAATGCATTGTAGCGCAGCAATTAAGTATCGAGTAAATAATAAAGATCTCAAGGCAAACCTTTTACAGCCCAAATAAGACAAGTGAGTTACAAAATGTTTACTTATAATAGGAAAAATGCACTCCATCATCACTGGAAACAACATGAAACAATTGATGTTACAATTAAATTCCTGATGCTCTCTCAGCAGCCCAGTGGAATGTTGGGTATCGTTTGGAAGGAATGAATTCCTTCATTCAAGCGTGTGGAAACCAACATTTTCAAGACTTCTCATACTTTGATGCTATATTAATCCAGGAAAACAGGAAATATTCTCTGCATCCATCAAAAGATTTGTTGCTTGTTTTTTTTTTTTAATGTAAGGGCCTTGAGAGCTATTTTACTTCATAAAGATATCCAGCAAATGATTAGTTTCTGTAATAGTACAAAAGACATTGATTGTCCATCTGGCAGAGTAGCAGACCTTTAATTAGTCCAGTCTGTAAGTTGGATGGTCCTCTGTGACACTGTCTGCTGTTGTGTGAAGTACTGCTCCTGCTGAAAGCTGAAGTCGATGCTACTAATGACATCTGCCAAGCCAGGTTTCATCTTTCAAACTTGGGTTTTTTGGAAAAACACACTGGCACCAACCTGTCCGGTTGCCCTGGGACAAGGTCTCACTTCAGCTCTGAGCAAGGTGAACCCTGAGCCTCACAAGCAACAGATCCCAGCTCCTGGGAACATGACGTTTTGGGTTTCTGCAGCTCATACTTCCCCACGAATGCTTTCCTTGGGCAGATGCCTGCAGCAGTTACTTAGGTTTGCAGTTTGGTTGTAGCCTGTTACAAGTGGACAGGGTCACAGACATGACAGGTTGTCTCCTGGGGACTTTGCTTTCTTTGGGCACTTTGCTTGGGTAGTCACTTTTTGTGGTGTATTTTCTTGCATGTTAACTGAGAGTTTCATTTGACTAGGAATGGTTTCTCTGGATTGTGCTGTGTATCACTAATCAATAAAACAGACTCAGAGAAATAATGCAGAAATGAAGTAATTTCTATGAAGAGAGAAGAATGTGACTAAATATTGCTAGTCACCTGCTGCTACAGCCGAATTGAAACATCTCCACTGTTAGCTGCTATGTTTAGCAGCAAATTTCTAGGTGTGAAGGTCTTCTGTCAGCAATGCAAATGTCCGGCACAGAAGGGTGCCTTCTTCATAGCATAATCCAATGACTTCAGCTTTTGTAGATAAACTGGTCTCAAACTAGCAGCCCAGGTGCTGTAAAAAAATGGGAGGTGTACAGCTCACCCTGTTTGCCTGGCTTTTAGGAAGAAGTTTTGAAGGCAGTTTGAAATTGAGCTAGGGACATGACCATGACCTGTAGTCCCAGCACTGACCTTGTTATTGACATACCTGGAGTATGCTCTGTGGCAGGAAACTCTTTTTGAATAGTGTTTTACCTCAATAGGTCTTGAGATGCTTGACAAAGACTGCCATAATTATCCCCTTTTCCAGATGGGAAGACTGAGGCAGGCAGACAGCAGCGACTACTTTTGATCATCAAGAAAGCAATAGCACAGGGTGAAAATTAATTTAGGTCATTTGCGCAATCACTCCTAGGTGCATTGGTTCCTACTATCTGCCCATGCTTGCTTCTTCAGTTCTTCTGGAAAGTCACTTTCTCTAAGAGAAAAGAAATGACAGATCTTACCTGAGTAATTTTCAAAGCTAGTTATCAGTCCAAGACCTATGAATTTGACCTGGATGCTCAGTGTGGCTACACTAGGTATATTGCATTGCAGCTTTGGCTGGTTTGTACTAGGATGTGAGTGATGCTCGTACCTGTAGGAAATATATCCATAATGCCTTGATACTATTTGCATTTTTTAGAGTCCTCACAATCTTCAGACAAATTGTCGCTTCTTTCTCTGCTCACTGAAAAATTAAGCTTTTAGCTCTTCTCCCAGGATCAACATGTGTCTGGGATTTCCTGAACACATTGAATAAATCACACTGATTTCTCTAGTGTTTTTGAGCACCTGCCTTCTTAATACGACTGCTATTCTGATGCATGGAAAAATTTGCCAGCTCAACATTAGTCTCATGGTTGTTGGTTGTGGGTTTTTTTGTTTTGGGTTGGTTTTTTTTTTTTTGATGCAGACTGGTTAACTGCCAATCTGGAGAGTATGCTGTTTGCCTGCCACTGTAAAATATTTAATTTGTCATCCTCCTCCTCCTCCATCCGTTTCAAAATGGACACACAGACAAAGAGATAGAAAGACCTTCACTTGCTTAAGTGAGCATATCTAGGACTTTATGGGAATAGAGTTTAATATCTCATATTTCAAATACCTTATATCTCAGATTTCCCTTCTTAAAGTCCCTTTGAAGTTCTCTTTTAATTGGATTGGACTCAGAAATTAATTATCATGATTCTCAGCAGTTAGAGAGTGCTTTACCTCCTCCGAGCCTTGCTCAGATGTTAATGAATTAAGGACAATTTGCATCTAATTTGGACTAGGTGACTAAACAACTCAGAAAAAAGACCGTATTTCTATATACAGTGTCTCATTTTGTCGCTGCTGAGGGAAGTACCTGCTGGGAGATGGCTGATATTTAAGGGCTTGAGCAGTGAGAATACTTCCTTTTGCAGCATGGAGTCATCAGGGTTTGCTCCGAGCAGGTTTTCTTGGCATGGTGCTGGAAACAGTTGAGCTCTGTCTGCTCCCTCAACACACAGGCAGCTGCACTAAGTCACTTAGAGAAACAGCCAACAAGCGCGGACAGCATGTACCAGGGTAGATGGGCATATTAACGTGCTGAATACATTCAACCATAATCAATGGTTCATTGCTGGTGGGTTAAACAACCTTCTCCCTTGCTGAAGGATTTTATTTGACAGCAAGGTTATAGTGAAACACAGAAATCCAATATCCCTTCTATAAAATACAGAAGGAGAAAAAAATTACGTGGACTAAAATTATGACTTAATATCACATTTAGTTTGTCCTTTGCTGGGATTGGTAGGCTGCGTTTCAAAGCTTTATAATTGATATTGCTCATAACACCAGGGAAAAAGAGAAAGAGGGCAGGCTATAAACTACAGCACTGGAGCTGTGAGACAAGCGTACTGTACAGTGACAAGAGGGGACAAGGCGGTGAAGGCATCACTAGATGGCAGTCGGCTCTCCAGCAAGGACCATCGAGGCAGGGACGTAGGGGCTTGTGGAGACACAAAACCAGCACGGAGGAAAGCAGCTGTAATGTCAAAAAATTATTGAAATTATGTCAAATTTGCTTTGCTTTGCGCCAGGAGTCCCAGAGCAGGCAATGCTCTCTCGAAAGCGGTCTTATTGTGTCAACGGATTTACTGACAGGAGGAGAGCAGGTGGGATCGGTCTGCGCACACACACACAAAGCAAGGAAGGGAAAGGAATTCAATTAAAAGAAAGAAAGGAAAAAAGAGGGAGGGAGGGAGGGAGGGAGAGAGAGAGAAAGAAAAAAAAAAAAATCGTCTTGCCAAGTCTTTCAGTCTTTCATTGGGATGTGAAAATGTGGTAGTTTAAACTCAAACCCTAATGAATTTTTAGATACAGATTGCAACATTAATGTCACTTACTTGTACAGCACCAGCGCAGTCATGCCATATATTTTAGCAAGCCTGAGAACAGTAGAATATCTGACTGCCTGCAGAGTTTATTAACATTGTTTATTATTTCTGTTGCACTGTTCATGGTGCATAGGCCTATGCTAACTTCAGCAGAGAAGGAGATGTATCCCCAGTCCATAAGCCAATACCAGGGAATGCATTAAAATACCTCAATTTGGGATCACCTCAGCATTTCCCTTCCATGTTATGTTATGTTATGGTTATGTTATGTTACATTATGTTATGGTTATGTTATGTTATGTTATGTTATGTTATGTTATGTTATGTTATGTTATAAGAAGGCAGGAATTTGGAAGGTGAGTAGCATAGATCAAAGAATAGCTATGGTTTAGTTCACCCGCTCTTTTCCAATTCATACGGCTGTCTTTTCCACATTAATTTTCATCCAGAAACATGGCAAGCACAACTCAGTTCTTCCTACAGTTTCCTGGAATAATTACTACTTTTAAGGGACACAGGATTACGTGAGTTCCTATAGACCAGCAAAGACCATAGGATTACATTGAGTAACGTGCTCCCCCCATCAATACTGCACATTTGTAGTTGAACTAGGGCTACATTTTTCATGTGGGGTCATAACTTCAAGTAGATGGTCACAATGAGAACTGGGAATACATTAGTCATAGGCCAAATTCTCCCAGTTGCCACTGTCGCATGTAAGAGCCCTAATACAGGAATTTGTTAACCTTAGTCCTGATACCTTTTTTGTAAATGTTAAGACCGAACTTGCCTCCTTGGGGGAATAAGAAAGGCATGTTTTTAGAAAGTCATCTAGCTTTGCCTAATGACTTGGAATGATGGGGAGATTACTGATTTGTCTGGTCAGCATTACTCCAGTAGGTATCTCTCCGAGACACTGATTTGCAGGCAAAAACCTAAAACCTGCTAGCACCTTGGAGGAAGAGTACACAGAGAAATTGTTTTCCTGAGAACATATTGTATCTCAGAGGTATTATCCTGGAAATAGGGTAAAACTTCTTGACTTGCAGTATTTGGTGTCTCTCATTTTTTCCACACAGATATCCCTTTCTTGGCCCTGACAGTTAGTCTCCAGTATGATTTTATCCAGTTTTCTTAACAGTCTTCAGTCCTTGGTTCTTTTCTAAACTTTACTAGATGGATCTCCTATACCATTTCTTTGCAATACAGCTTGTTGAATTTGAACAAGTCATCACCTCAGCTTCTCAACAAACAATGAAGATGGTACACCTTCAGGCTGTCATACTGAAATGCATTTTTCAGACTTCATATCTACTGTGTTTTGTCTCTGAATTATTTTATTTTATAAATGCCATTTTCTCAAAAGCAGTGACAACAGGATCAGACTAGATATTCATGGCATTTTTCCCAATACTAGAGAAAGGGAAAATACCACCTTCCTACATCTATGTGCAAGAAAGTACTAGTGTCCCCACAAGCAGCCAGACCCCCAGGAGCTAGGAGTAAACTGTTAGGAGATAATGGTTAGTTGTTTATCAAACAAGGATATCTAACAAGATATCCAAGGTCTTCTCAAAGTTATTGCTTTGTAAGACAATCATCTAGTCCATTTGGGCTCTGTTCTTTATTTCTAGAGGAATGACTTTAGCAGCATTTAAATAAATAAATTGAGAATTTTCAACACATTTTAAAAAAAAATCCTGATTCAATAAACTCAGAAGGACATAGTGAGGACACACATATTGCAAGACTTATACCCAAGATTTGTTTAATATCTTGACCATATTCCCAGGCAAGCTGCCTTAATAGTTCCCAAAACAAGGAATCCTCTGAGCAGTGTAGGTAGTGAAGCTTTGCATTTCTGCTCCCAAAGACCCAGGGAGCTCATTCATCATTATAAGAACAAAAAATTCTTCCCAGTGTTTCTGAAATAAAATGCTGTAGGGGAAAGGGAAGGAAATGCTTTGACTCTTCATTTTGACTCTGCATGAACATTTTCTTCAAGGTCTTGAGATAGTCAGTGGAACTGAAATTTTGGGTGTGTCTACATCAGTATTTTAATTCAGATCAGCAGTGTACATTTGAAGCAAATCTCCTCAGTGTGCCAGTCACTACACTCGGGCTCACATTTCAGAATAGTCTTGGATCATGTTCTTCCCTGATGAAGCTAAAGTATAGGAAGGACTCCTGTGCTGCCTCCAACATGCTCCAGTCACTAATGGGCCTTCAATCTGCAGAGCTAGTCCATAGTCAAACCACTGAAAATAAGAATAGTGTGGGCCGGGGTTCCTTGGCAACAACAGTTTTGTTCTACAAATCTGATCCTATTGAGCAAAACCCCTTGCTAATATGATATAACCATTGTATCCCAGCCAACCCAAAAAAGCACGTATTTGAATGCACACAATTTCTCAAGCAACATCCTTGCTAGTCTTCATTATTACTACCTACTGTAGAAAATTTTTTTCCAGCAATTCCACTACCAGCCCCAGGAAGGATTCTTGGTTTTCACAAAGGCAGGCTCCCTGTGGTCTAATATGACCTTTACAGATACCAATTTAGAGTTATTAGCTTGGCCTCACTAAGAAGAAAGCAGAGGACCTGATAGGACTAGGAGCATCTGGAGTCCTAGATGGTGCCCACAGATTTCTGATGCAGTTTCATCATCCTTCGTTGACCCACAACCCACAGAGGAATATCAAGGTCTCACAATTTTCAAGGGATCCAAGTCAGCTTGCTTTCACCATCCAGCAGTGGACATCTAAAGCTGAGCTAATCCCAGGAGGCTCCTTCTGCAGCCAATTAAGAGAGATGGGCCTCCAAAAATAATTTAAAATTACCTACATTAGAAACTTATCTTAGGATAAGGTTCATCACCCAAAAGAGATACCTTTTTAACTACACCAAAATGAGCCAAGGGTAACTATGTCAGATCTGTAGAAGCAGATGAATCCTATCTGTGGACTAGTCAGAAAGAGGTGAAAAATTAAGATTTTGGAAAAGTAGAAAATTGAAATTTACATTCTCTACTGAAATCATCATAAATCTCAGCATAACAAAGTAAAAACACCCACAATGATGAAAAGTTCTTCTAGCAACAGATCAGGGGGGCAGTTTGTTATTTCCATGGAAGAATTTAGCTGAGATAAAAGTATTGTCCACAAGCAGAATAATATGCATGCGATAAGCAATTATCAGTTAAAAGCTCTTCTCCCCAGGCTCGTTACAGAAAAAGCATATCTAGGACTGCTGCTTAGTATCATTGTCTTAAGCTGAGTTTCACCTTGCTGGAGTCCTGTCAAATCACTGAGTTCTTTTCTTTCAACTTTTTCTCTGTCATGGTAAGGATAAGGCATTTGTCATTTGTTTTCCTGGCAGTATATTATCTATTTCATGCCTTAGAGTTCCCACTTTTGCCTGCACTGCTGCTTTACTTGTCAATATCAAAGCAACTCCATCCCCTTCTTATGCATGTGTTTCTGTTATGGAGTGAAGAAATGAGGATAATTAATGTCATTGGACTGGGATTTGTGGATGTCATCACATTTCATTGAAGCTAGTAAGTCCTGTAACTTGGTTCCCATTATTCTGCAATGCAACTGGTATATGGATTGATACACTAGCAAAAGTAGATGAGGACATTCAAGTTTTCTTCATAGGAAAATATCTCTCTGCCTCATTGTCCCAGCTTAGTGATACACTTTCCATAGTGTACTTGGGTATCAGTCCTTTTCTACCAATATAAATGCTGGTTCTACTTCTTCCAGGTATTTCCTTCTTCCTTTATTCTTTGACTTTTGTCCTCCTGTGAGTTTTATGGAAATCGCTAGAGTTTGTAAAGCTTTCTATAGCATTTTAAAACCATAGCACAGCACTTAGTAAACAACTGCATTTTTGCTAGTTGATGCTATGGGTCAGTAAAACAAGACAGATAAATGCCTTGTGAAAGTATATAGGTTTTTTGACCAACTTCTTTTTAGTGCAATCATTTTTACAAGACTTCTTCCAAAGATGGTCTCAGAATGAAATTTTACCTCCCAGGGATACGGAAGAAAGACTTGTAATAGCTCTGAGCCACACATCACACCTCAATCCTGCTCATATATCTTACTATTAAGGGCTTGACTGGCACTTAATTTCCATCTCTACCTAGCTGCTCACGTGGGCTCCTTTCTCTTTCTTTTACTTTCTGATGACTTTCAGTTCTTTATTTCCTTTCAAGACTTCCCTGATAAATTTAATATACTTCTTCCTGATCTCCTTCTCATGCTATTAGCGTGGAAATGCCTTTGTTTCTTATAAGTATTTTATTTACACCATAGAACATAAGAATCTTCTTATTTCACTATTTCAGGTGGTTTTACACACTAATTATTGTAACTAATCAAATGAGTTTTAATGTTTGGTTGGGCTTTTTTTTAATTATTATTTTTTGTGTCTTTTCTGGTATTATTCGTAGCTGACTCTTTTATTCCAAGACAAAGATGTTTTGAGACAGGTTTCCTTGGTCATGTATCGAGTGCCTTTCTTAATTTTTAAGACAGAATTGCTCTTTGTGCCAGCTTAGGTCAAGCATTCTGTATTTTCCTGCATTCTTGCATTTTTGCAGACGCCTACAACAAAGACAAATAGGCCCTTTTATTGTGCTGGTGATCAAAATAAGAATTAATACTAAAGGTTAATCACTGTGGATCAACACTTCTTTTTTTCTTTTTTTTTTTTTTTAAAGAGCAGGCAGGAACATACGGTGCTCCCTGACTTGCTCAGTTCCCAGACATACGGATGCCTTCCAGCCACCCTGATGGCAGAGTGGGCTGGCAATAGACTTAATGCCAATGCCATAGGCACACTTGAATGCACAGCCCCCTCTGCGCTATGGGGGGAGACCTTTGGGGCAACCAGACATGGGCTTCCACCAGAACGCTGTCTTGAGGTGCTCCTCAAAAGATCACAGAGCTCCATCCAAAGACCTTTTGGATTAAATGTGTGGGATATTCGTCACTGTCATCTTTTGAAGATTGTTGTCCCTGAGCTGAAAGGTTTTGGCAAGCTGTGTGCTTTGTGTTAAACTCTGACTCTGAGTAACCAATAATGAACTATTCACTGTCAGCAAAGATTAATTTATGAGTATAATAATAGTTATATGCTTACTATTAAATATTTCTAAATGGAACTTGTGCACATATGGAATAAAGTCAGTTTTGTGACATCTCTTAACTCTGGTCCAGTTTCGTTAACTTTTATTTTCCTCACCTGTTTCCACTGTCATTATTGTCAGCCTGGGGGCAGGCATTTTTGAAACATTCATTTTAATTACAGCACAATAAGAATACAGCCCCGTGTGATATTTATCAGTGGAATACTCAAGAAATTTTTAATATTGAAAATAAATCCTGTTTATAGCATACTGCTTTCCCAACTGTAGAAGATTTTAGCAGTTCATATATCATGCATTTACCACCTTTTTAACATTTAAACAGAGCCTGGAATTTATACCCTTTGATGACTCACTGGTCCCTGCTGCTCAGATGTAATCATCACTCAATAAGAAATGGAAGTACTGAGTGAACACAACTAATGCCGCAGTGCTGACCGGGATGGCAGAGCTGAGCAAAGTGGATTAATAAATTCCAGCATGATCTATTCCTAGCAACAGACATGGGCACCCCAGAACAGGCTGGGTCCGATCCATACACATGCAGGGCCAGGTAACAGAGAAAGTGAGATTGCTGGATACACAATATAGGAGCTCCTCAGAAAAGTTTATGGTAGATTTTTACTGGCCCTGTAACATTTAAGCAATGGAACCTTTGGTGAATGAATGATTAACCATTTACTGGGAGCCTAGGGAAACTGTTGAACAAAATATTTGTAGAACCTGTTTGAATATAGGCTTTGGCCCAGAGGACCATCTTTGACAGGCCAACTGTATCTTATTATAGCAGGAAAACACTTCATAGATCCATTAGCAAGGAAGTGTCCAAGGAAAAGACTAACTCGTCACTACTGGGAGCCATTAGCACATAGTACAACTGGCCTTTTTCCCTGGAAGGGTTGAACATAACAGCCAAATCTTTGGCCTCACAGCTCTGCAGTTAATGTCCTTTTACAATTAAACACAGTGAGCTGGTTCTGCCTTCATCTGTGGGTTTTGGCTGTAACTGAGATCAGACAGTGGCTTGGCATTTCGCTGACCCTGCCGGGCATCTCCAATATCTCCCTTACTGATATGCACGACCGCTTTGCTTTGGCACCCACAGCGGGTGCACAGTTGGTGTGTTTAGGAGGTGCAAGGAGGTGTGGTAGCAATAGGCTATAGCTTGCGGAAAGGATTCCCAGGATTAAATTTGTTGCCAGCCCAATCTGCCACAGGGAGTGTCTGCAAATCCCCCCAGCCTGCCCGGAGCCAGCTGTGCGGCTCCTTCACAATGCATGAGACTCAGCTGCTCAGGGCTGCTCACACTGAGATATGTAATTCATGTGCAGTTTAAAGGACCCAATTTCACCAAGGCTATGCTGATTTACCCCTCTTTATGATCTGACCATACATATTTATTTAAAATGCTGTCAGATTCAAGGTATCTTAGATGCCTGTGTGGTCTGTATTGCCTTTAGAATGAAATAGTGTATCAAGTAACATAAACCTCAGTACTGGTACTAGGTATTTATGGGCATTGTCATCTCCTTCAGACGGATGCCTGACAAGCAGCAGCCGAGTGAAGCAAGGTGGCTCAGGGAGGAAAAGGGTTTTTAGCAACAATAGTCATCTTCTCAAGGCCTGACCCTGCCTAGGTGCCTTCTCGTTGGGATGTGAATGAAAGCCTATCAATGGCAGGGGCACCTCTGCAGGCCATGGAAAGGGAAGAAACAGAAAGATGCCCATCAGCCATAGTCAGAGCTCCCTCCTGGCAATCCCACTCCAGAGCTATTGAGTGGTGCCCCTCCAACTTGAGCACAACCATGATACCCTGAGACATTTCTCTCAATGTGTTTTGTCCCCAGAGTAATTTCTTTCTACCCCTCAAGCCATGTGGACTTGATGGAAGGCAGTTCTAGAGAGATGCCACCTTCCTGGGACCACAAAAGCTTTTAAGCTGGCTGGCTGCTCACGTACTGTCTCCACAACTGTTTCACATCAGCTACAGGCTCCTCTGCTCTCTTCTGCCCCACAATAATCACCCTTCTTCCATCCCAGGTTCCTTGGCACCTTCCCTTATTTCCTTTGTTTGGTTAATCCTCTCTAATGAACTCCTGGAGAATTAAATAATTAAAAAACCTATCTGAGAATTAATTTGTTGTTCACCAGCCACCACTCTGTTCACATATTATATTCCTTTTTCCCCTACCCTCTGTCTTGCCTGTTTAAACAAAGCCTTTTGGGGTCAGGGACTCTCAGTGAACAGCAATGCACAGCACTGTGTGCTCACACAATAGGCTTTTAATCTCGGTTGACCCTTCAACAACCCTTAAGCTTAGACTGCCACAAATATCAACATACAATTTCAGCAAATTGATACCACTGAGTATCAAGGCCTCCGTTTTAAACTGTGATCCCTGTATTTGCCTGAAAGACCAATTTGTGATAACTGACAGACTGAAGTGTGGAGTACTGTAACCTCATGGAAAATCCTGGTGTTTATTTGTGAAAGAAATTTTTTTAAAACGCCTTAGGATTACCTATATACTTGCAACTATGGGAATATGCTGCACGTAAACCACTTCTTTTGGTGCTGTTATAGTTGAGATTCATGTCACACGAAAATTAGGAACATAGTCTGTGCTGATCATTTGTGTTCTCTCCGTAGACAGCAAAGACAGACAGACATCCTCAGAGGCTGGTTCATCTTAGGTGTCAAAGATCCCCTACCAGATGGCTCCACAGAACTGATCTCCAGACAGTTCAGAAAACTGAATCCTTCCCTCAGTAAAGACACTCCTTGGAACAGAAAAACTGCTCCTGCAGGACCAATTTGTGTTCGCTTTTCCTCTCCATATGAAAACCACAAACCTAGTATGTGGTCTGCTTATACAACCTCCATATTTGTATTCCACTTTCCTTCTCAGTTTATTCTGCCTCACATCATTAACAGACCACTATAAAGACTATCGTTATCTGTGTTAAATTGAAAATAGAACTGGTAAGAAAGATATCCTCTACGAATCATATATTTTGTAAATTGCTAACACAGTAGCATTTGTTTTCAGTACTTGTTCATGAGCCCACATACCCACTCCCAAGTCTTAAAAGCTGTCTATTTTGCATGTTCGTTTCATGACACCAGAAAGCTAACCTGCAGGAGACCGAAGTGTTGGCTATCCCACTTGAAGTCAAAAGGAGGTGTAACTCGTAAGGCAATAATTACATTGAATTTGTTTATTAAATAATTTTATCTTTATGGCTGAGTTTCTTTCTTATCAGTTTAACCTATTTCAATTCCAATATTTCCCATTGCCTTCTGCTGGAGACAATTGCCAGGGTACAAAGAGCAAGCAATGCATTTTCCCAGATTAAGCAGAGAAAGCAGAATGAATCACTGCTTCATACAGTCTTTTTCTGAAGGAGAGCCAAGAGAGACACTGATTTAAAGAGTAAAGCAATTGGCACTTTGAGTTTTGATCTCACATATAGAAAACATAAAAGTTCAAGAGAACAGAGAATTAATCAGAATTGATCCAGTGTGACAAGGTACTGCAGAACTTCTGAAAAGTCATGTAAAATAAAGGTTAATTTAAAAAAAAAAATCCAGTCTATCAAATTCAACCATTTCTTTTCTCTGGAGGAAATGGAAAAAAAAAAAAACCTAGTTTGTTTTATTTTGGTTTGGTTTGGTTCTGCGGTTCAGGTTTGGTGTTTTGGGGGTTTTGGGGGCTTTTTTGCCATTTTATTCAGGTTAAAAAGAAATTTGGCAAAATAGGTGAAATTTACCTAAGAAACTTCCTCATGTATTACAGCTTTGCAGTTGCAATCCACTTACCTTAACCTTCAGTAAAAAGTCCGGATTAGCTCATTGTAGCAAGTCTTTCTGATTTATTTAAATGGGGTTGGATGAGGTATGTGAATAAAGAGAAGTAATCCAATTTCTAGGATTGAAGGCTCAAGTCTCTGCTTTGCTGTGCTAGCAATTGCTGACCTTCAAGATGTGCTACAACAGCACGCCATCTGTTTCCCAGACTCTCCATGACAGAGGAAGCAATCCAGTTGTGCAGATCAACAAAACAATTACAAATCAAGATACAATCATTCCAACAAACTTGCACCCTTTTAAAAAAAAAAAGAAGAAGAGAGAGAGTCAATAGCAATAGAATCTTTCCACAAAAGCAGAGGAAAACTGAAATAGCATAGGGTACTATACATTAAGAAAGAAATTGTAGACTCTCAAGAGGAGAAATGCTTTTTTCTTGTTTTGTACTGAAAAAAAGCAATTGAACAAACCAGAAAACTTTTGGCTGTAACTGAGAGGATGGTAATGAAGAGTAGACCTGGCTGTTTTCCTCCTGGCTGCTGCGCCATAGTATTACTCAAAGGTTTGAAGTGACAGTTAGATGAGCGCTTTGGTATCAGGGATACACCAAGACTGCATTTGTTATTTTCCTCTTTTTAGAACTTTATTTTCACCTTTGTAATCCAAGCCTTAACCTTTCCTTGGTGGAGTAAATATGGCGGGTGGCTACTAAAAGCTTATCCGCTGTGAGGATCAAATTTTACAAAAATGAGATACCCTGCTTCTCCAGCAGTCACCGGCCATGTACCACAGCTTGTGAAAACAGAGTCTCTGGGATATCTGTAACCCAAGAGGAGTTTGGGAATCACTGGCACTGGAGTATGCCTCCTGTTACAGGGCCAGGGTCATGCACACACTCTTCCATATGGGTGACGAAGCCACAATGCATAGTCCAAGGGCGACCAAAAGAGACTTCAGGCCTTGGGATGGTTGGCAAGGGAATCTGGAGCACAGGTTATTTTTTCCTCTATCCTTCCAGTTGTGGGCAGCGACACTGGAAGAAACAGATGGGCCCAGTCTATTAATACATGGCTCCATGGCTGGTGCCACTGCCACAGTTTTGGGTTTTTCAATAATGGGATGGCCTACACGGCACCAGGCTTGCTGGTGTCAGATGGGATTCACCTTTCTCAAAGGGGGAAGAGGGTCTTTGCCCACGAGCTAGTGGGGACTCATTGACAGAGCTTTAAACTAGATTTGAAGGGGGGATAGATTTGAGAGGGATATTATCCAGCTTGCTATGGGTTGACAGTCCAAGGTTAGAGGGACAGGGTGCTAGCAAGGGCACTCAGACTGTTGCTCTGATACGTGCTGGGTACACTGGAGCACACTTGGGGTCTTATGAAGATCAGCTAGGGGCTCCTGAGGTAATAGAAGCTAACAGGAAAATACGAGTGAAATAATACCTCAAAGGAATTAAGAGATGTTCCTCTAAGAAGGTGACATGGCCAATAGCCCAGCTGAATTGCCTCTACACCAGTGCATGCAGTATGGGCAACAAACAGAAGGAGTTGGAAGCCACCATGCTGCTAGAAAGCTACGACCTAGTTGTCATTACTGAAACTTGGTGGGACAAATCTCATGACTGGAACGTGGCTATCAATGGCTATGGGCTGCTCAGAAAGGACAGGTGAGGGAGAAGGAGTGGAGGCATTGCCCTCTATGTCAAGAAATGGACAGACTGTGAAGAGCTGTCTCTGAAGACTAGCCACAAGCAGGTTGAAAGCTTATAGGTAAGAATTAGAGATGAAGACAACAAAGGAAACCTTGTGGCTGGTGTCTACTACAGGCTGCCCGATCAAGGAGAGCTGATTGATGAAGCCTTCTTACTCCAGCTACAGGAGGCATCGCGCTCGCAGGCCCTCGTCCTGCTGGGGACTTCAACCACCTCAACATCTGCCGAAAAAGCAGCACGGCGAGCTGTAGGCAATCCAGGGGACTCCTGCAATGCACTGAGGATAACTTCTTCAGCCAGGTAATAGACAGCCCTACCACAGGGGATGTGATACTGGACCTGTTGCTCACCAACGCAAGTGAGCTAATCGGTGACATCGAGACTGGAGGCAGCCTGGGCTGCAGTGATCATGCACTGGTGGAGTTTGCAGTCCTGAGGGATATGGGTCAGGTAAAGAGTAAAATCAGCACCTTGAATTTTAGGAAAGCAAACTTCCAGCTGCTCAAGGAGTTAGTCAATAGGGCCCCCTTGGAAACTGCCCTCAGGGACAAGGGAGCAGAACAGAGCTCGCAGATCTTTAAGGAAGCTTTCCACAGTGTGCAAGAGCTCTCAGTCCCCAGGTGAAAGAAATCAGGAAAGGAAGGCAAAAGACCAGCATGGCTGAGTGGAGACCTGCT
>NW_009623721.1:0-32496 GCF_000690535.1 Cariama cristata
AGGCTGCCTCCAATCTTGATGTCACCAGTAAGTTTGCTCACATTGGTGATGATCAAGTCCAGTATGGCCTCTCCTCTAGTAGGGTTGTCTATTACCTGGCTCAGGAAGTTATCTTCCATACCTTCCAGGAGCCTCTTGGACTGTCTACAGCTCACCGTACCGCTTTTCCAGCAGGTGTCGGGGTAGTTGAAGTCCGCCAGCAGGACGAGATCCTGCGAGCGCGATGCCTCCTGCAGCTGGAGTAAGAAGGCTTCATCAACAGTCTCCCCCTGGGGAGGCAGCCTGTAATAGACACCAACTACGATGTTTCCTTTGCTGCCTCTGTCTCTGATTCTTACCCATAAGCTTTTGACCTACTCATGGCTGTCCTTCAGAGACAGCTCTTCGCTCTATCCATTTCTTAATGTAGAGGGCAACCCCTCCACCTTTCCTTCCTCGTCTGTCCCTTCTGAACAGCCTGTAGCCATCATCAGCTGCACTCCAGTCATGGGATTCATCCCACCACATTTCAGTGACGGTCACCAGGTCATAGCCTTCTAGCAGCACGGTGGCTTCCAGCTCCTCCTGTTTGTTGCCCATGCTGCATGCATTGGTGTAAAGGCACTTCAACTGGGCCACCGGCCATGTCTCCTTCTTAGAAGAACAACCCTTAGCTCCTTTGGAGTACTCCACTGGTGTTCCCCCATTGTCTTCTGTTGCCTCGGGATTTATTCGTGAAAATATTCATCCTCCAGAAGACACACACCTACGCATCACACACTGCCATCAGTTAATGCACCCCAGGACTTTACTCTTTCAGATAAACTTGCAGTGCTTTTAAGGAATAACTAGGCATCCCACAGCATACTCCAATTGTAACATGATGAAGGCTGCACACACATAGGGCAAGGTGATACAGCAAAACAGCACAGCTGCCAGCAGAACCACAGCAAGAAAAAGTAAGAGATACATCAGATAGTAGCAAATGTGCAAAGCTGCGCCAGGACAGAAAAGGAAGGGTGATTACGGATGCAGCAATAGGGTAAAAATAACATAGTGCTGCCTAAGGGCAGGAGGAAGGACCCGGTTTGGGCAGGTGGGAAAGAGAAGGGTCAGGAAAGCACAAACGGGAAGGAGAGCAAAATAGGACAGGGATTTTGCGGCATTGTGGTATCTTGCTACAGTCCCAGTTGCATGGCAAAATTTTATCTTGTTTGTCTGTTTTGAGCCTTTGAGACAAGTGGGAATCTTAAAAGCTCAGGCTTTTGTAAAGATTAAGCATTAAGTTGCTAAGTGCCCAGCGCTAAGCCCACTCATGTGGTGGCAGGGTGGTCTCCAGGGCTCTTTCTCCACCTGCCCAAGTGTGAGATGGTGTACAGCACTGAAGAGTACACCGGTGTTTTTCAGTGCCAGCTTATTCATTTCTGCAGTCACTGTGATTTACCTTTCTTCTAGTCTACAACAAATATTTATTAGCAAGTACTCATGTAAAAACTGGAAAAGGCTAGATGATGTGTAATGGATTTAATATCGGTCCCACTATGCCTAGAAATTGCAGATCGCTTGCTAGTTTATGAAAAGACTAACAAGTAGAGCCTCAGGTAAGAGCAAATAGTTTTGGAAGCAAATGTCAAATCGCAAAATCTGTTTGGCCTCCCGAATCGCAAAAAGTTGAAATATGATCTAAATGCTGCTTTGCTCTAACATGTATTTGCAAATGGAAGATTATTATGCTGTTAAAGAAAGGAAATGTGCCAAATTCAGGGCTTTGAGCAAATTTTCTGATACATTTCTGAAACAATGAGGAAATCTTTCCCAGTGTGAGTCCATGAAATGTATTGTCTGGTACCTATTATTTGGTTCTATTAAATCAACATCCAAAAATAACATCATTCTGTATTTTCCATTTCAAACATAATGAGCCAAATTTTCCAGTGAAATCAAAAGGTCATTTGCAAAAAGATACAGAACAATTACATGGCTAATTTTTTTTCAGTTACCTTGACAGCACCTACATAGCAGGTAATTTCTCTTCCAGATGGGCAATTATGTATCACACAGATATAAAAATGCAACTGATTTTACACAGACTGTAGCTCTTAGGGATTTGGTGCTTTTCTGATAACTAGAAAAAAAAAAAGGCACAACAAAAACCTGTCTAACTAATCCTGCTTTACTATTAAATCTATACATGATTTTACCATTTTGAATTTCTTTAGAAATCAGCTGTGACTCTGGCAATTCCTACCAGACATTTAATTGGAATAAGAGTTTAATCCAATAACATATACTTTCTCAGAAACTCTACTGAAATCACTGCCAGTTCCATGATTCTCACCTATACACTTCTATGCAGATCCTTCTTTTTTTCCTGAATGAGTTTCTGCAATTTTTCTTGATACCCATTGATCAGAGTGGTATCAAGCCTTACAGAAAACCTGTAACTAATGCTGTGGATTGTTGAACAACACCTTCTGGTACAATAACTCCATTAGCCCTGCAGCTGCTGCTGCAGATGCAGCACACGCACTCTCACACTAGCCAAGGCTTTCTTAAAAAGCTGTGAGGGAGCATGGGGATGGCATGGCTCCTGCCCCCTCCCTGGGGAATGCAGCTATGCTCTGAGCCCAAAGTACCCTCTTTGTCCTCTTGACTTCTCCTGAGGCTGCCGGTGCTGTCATCCTCACCCTCTCTCAGCACAAGGGTGTTACATGTCTTGCAGGGAGTATTGGGAATCACCTCCTTCTGAGAAATAGCACCTTTCAAGTCACATTAGAAGCTATCAGAAGAGTTTTGTTTCTGACTCAGTTGCTCTCTGTTTGCTCCAGGGCCCCTGGGCAAGGCTGCAGACACAGCCCCCCACATTCTGGGTCCTTCCTGCACCATCTCCAGCCTGTGAGGACAAGGGAAACAGCCTCTCCAGGTTGCAACAGCTTCCTAAGTGCTAATGACACAACCTAGATAGAGTATCCTCTTGTCAAACGTATTTTCTGGTCTTTAGACAAGCAGAATTGGCCCATTTTCTCAGGACAAAGCGCCACTCCATGCATCATCCATATGGCAAGTGTTTGCTAACGTTGCGTGAGTAGGTCAGTAAGTCAGTTATCCTCTTTCCTCCCAAGCAGCTCATTTACAATTAATCATTTACAATGCAAGAGCCTAGATGAGGCAAAGGCTTTCACAGTTTCTCTACCTGGCCATAAAGACCCCATATTCCTGTTCTTCAAGAGGACGAAGGCAATGGCAGTGCCCACATCCCCAGGAGAAAGCAGGCACTGGAGGACTGGGAGCAAATGCTGGTGCAGCCTTGGGCTGGTCTTGTGGCAGCTGGCACAGAGCACACTGCAGAAGCAGAGGCAGAGTTCAGCCCAGGAGAGGTTCAAGTTTTGTCCTTCTGGGCAATACGCACTCAGCTCTTGTTATAGGAAGGCCTTTTGAAGAATTCCCAGAAATTAAATGCATAAATAATGTACAGCAGTAGACTATCAGAGCAGGTGGCAGACACATAATAAAGATCTGACAGAACACACTTCTACATTGGGATGTCTGGGGCTTCACTGAAAGTATTTCTTCTTCCTCCAGTATTTCAAAATTGCCTTACATTTTGGTCCTTGCTTCACAGACTTGCCACTGTCCCCTGATATTGAAAGGGAGAAAATAATAGATACTTTTAAAATGTGTTTTTACATTGGCATCTAAAGGGTATTAAGAGGCAGAATGAAATTTGCTGCCCAGACCCTACAGTACCAGCCATTTGGAGGGCTAACAGTTTTCACGGGCAGAGGAGTGCACGGAAGACGAAGCTTAAGAATTAGTAATTGGTATGGATACAGTTGGTAAGATATGCTGGAAGTCTAAGTGGCAATATTACAAACTGGATCAATTCTGCATTTATGCTGACTGCAGAGGCATTCCCCATATTTTTCAGCCGCAGAGCCCTGGTTGTGGGAAAATGCAGTGCCCTGTCTCTTGCTGCTGCAGCTCCAAGTCATCTGGAGAACCCAGCTACATGACACCCAAGAGAGAAAGCAGCAGCCTGAGCATAAGGAGCTAATTTCTTCTCTCAGGTTAAAAAAAGGATAAGGAGTGCTTCTCTTGGGTGAAAGGTGGAGATGGGAGCTGGTGCCTGGCAGCATTGCTCTGAAAAACAGGCAGAAGGTTTAAACAGTCACTTTTATGTGTTTTTACAGCCTTTGATTATTTTTTTCCTGCACTATCAGATTTTTACAGCACCAAGATTTTTTGCCAACAGTGTGTCATACCGAAGTAGGAAGTTCTGCCAGAGGATTTGCTTGAAGGTAAAAGGAAGAAGGAGGGCAGTGTTCTTCACTTTTTTGTCTGAGAATGAGCAGCTTATAAGGTCTACATATTTAATGTACATTGCATTGCTCCTGCATCATTCCAGCCTTGCTTTGGAAGCAAATACATGACTGATCATCTCAGTTGTGTTCAAAAGGTTTCCATTTCTTGACACCAGCTGACATTTTGTGAATTATTTACAGTGAAACACTGCAGCATGCATTATATCCCTCCTAAAAGCTTAACTCTTCAAGGTGACTGTCTGGCTTTCCTGACATTGGAACAACTCAGCCAAAGACATGACACAGGAGCCAAATTCACCCTATGGCCTCTGAAATCAATTGCTGCCATTTTATCAATGTGCAGAGACTCAGACAATGTAATAAAGCACATGGAGCCTTTGAAAATCAGTGAAATCCAAAGACTTCATTTTTTCTTAAGTATCTGATCAGGAAACTGCCAAGCTCACAGTGGGAACCTCTGAAAAACACAGAGGTACAGGCTTTGCTGTGAGCATCTTTCTCACCAGTTGCAAAGCTTCAAAACTGCCATACCAGAGAAGACACAGCCTGGAACAGTTACACTGCTAAATGACTTTCAGGAAAAGATGATGAGCTCCTCTGGGAGATGTGGACAGCACTGTCACGTGAGGCACCAGAACACATGTCAAATAACAACAGAAACCCAAAGGTTGTGTGCTGAGACATGGCATAGAGCAAGGACATCCATCTAATGGGGTTGATAGGGGTTGCGGGCTAGGACCCCCGTTCCTTGCAGCTCTGTCCAGCAGACTCTGGGCCAAGCCTAAGAGCAGCTGAGCTCCCCATCGCTATTCATAGCAACTCTCCTATAGGCTCAACATTAAGTACTACCTTGGTAAAGGCAGCTGCACAGCTCCTTGTGTCTCTTACTGGTAAGAATCACAAACATAGACCCAATTATCTTTGTGCCGCTTTTCTGCAAGGGTAAGGAAAGTTTTGCATACAAGGGGATTTGCTGTTAATGTTTTCTCTTGGAAGAGAGAAAGTGTACGAGATTAATGCCCAAACATGCCTAACTTTAAGCACATGCCAGTGCACTTAAGCAGAGATTTCCCTGTTCAGTATGAGACTCAAGCTCACAGAAGGTTGCTGACCATACTTGACTTTCCCCCTGGTCACCCAGAAAATCGATGGGACAGCTAGGAGCTGGACAGTGAGCTCTTGGGTCTTTATGGACATACAGGGCTCTCCTATTCTAAATACACAAGCAATTCTAGGCTGGAAGCCCATTTCAAGCACATGCTTTAGAAATACTATATTTTATGGATCACTTCGCATTACATGTTGATCATTCAAAAATTTCTATGCCCTGAGAAAGACAAGCTGTGCAACGCGGCAGCAGCAAAGGACAATAAAGTCACATTGATTCTCTGGGTTGTTCAGGAAGGGCTGAGGTGCAACGTAGAAAACAGTTACTTGCTTCCCCTGGTCTTGCTGTGCTACTAGACCAGTCGAGCAGCCCAAGGTGTAGGCAGACTGCAAGCCTTATCCCTTGGAGGTGAAATTGAAAGCTGAAGCAGGGGCTTCTTCAGTAGCTATTGCCTGCCATTTACAGGAACATGGGAAATCAAGTCAAACATTTGCCACAGCAAGCACATTTGAGATTGTTATTTCTTTGAATAAGACTGGTGCTTTGAGAAGTCCTCAGCCTGTTAGGCTGGTATGTGGGAAACTATTGTGCTCAAAGAGTAACAACTCACCTTGTGTCATCTGTAAGTCAACAGCATAGAAATTCCCATAAACAAAGTTCATCACAGTGAATATAACACTAAGAACAGTGTCAGCTACCTGTCCCTTGAGAGCCCACAATGTTCTCTTCCCTGCCTAAGATGCATACACCGTCACTGTCACTGTGGCATCTGATGTCACTCGCAATACTGTGCCATCACTTAGTCCTCTTCTACAATGTGAGGAAATGAGGCATAGAAAACCCCCAGTTAAAAGGAAATATCATGTACCAAGTTTCAACTTTATACAGCAAATTTAAACCCAAAGAGTTATATCCTTCATAAAGAGGCCCTTGTCTCATTGGAAGCCAGCTCTTTGGAAAATGGAAATGTAGGTGCTTTTTGAAAAATGTTTCCATCAGTGCCTTGCTCACAGTGATGCAGAAAATCAGTCATGAAACAGCAGTTTGAACCTGCAGGTGTCTGAAGGTGCAGGATACCACTTTACTCCAGGCTTTCCCTTCCTTTCTTTTCAAAATGCCTCTGTTTTCCAGTTGGTAGCATTTGCTTAAGTCCTAGTTTATGGTGACTAAGAGGTTTAATGGCTGAAAAAATGGCCTGAGGGTCAGAAATCTCCAGCTTGGTTCAGCACTAGGTCATTGCATTGATCTGAGACTCTGGGCAACAGCCTGACCTCTCTGAGCTGTTTTATGTCCTGCAGCAAAACACAAGTATTGTAATTGATGCACTGTTTATAAATGTAATTGATTTTAAAGAGCTCAGAGCCTCTCGGATGAAGCTACTAACAGCAAACAAAGCTGTTATTGCCATTCTAAAAACTGCTGAAACAAAAGTAATGCTATAAAGAGCAAGGCCCTATCTGCAGTCTAACTAGGGTTTCTTTCTGGACACTCCTGTCCAGAAAATATACTCAAAAAACTATGAAATTTATACCCTGCTCTGATGAATCAGGCAATACATTGAGGTTATGCTGGCAGCATAAAGTGAACATTGCCCTATATCCACATAGAAAAGTGTGTTTGTGTACATGTGTGCTGTCCATGTAACTGAAGACACAAATAAAAGCACATGGATGCAATAAGGCAAATGTATGCATAGGATTCAGCACAGGTTGGATACCAAGCTTTTCACAAATAAAAGCACATGAATGCAGTAAGGTAAACTAATGCACAGGATTCAGCATAGGTCGGATATCAAACTTTTCATGTGTATTTATGCAAAAAGTCTTGCTTGTCTTCATTAGTTTCATAAACTTTGCTGCACATATTCTTCCAGAGAAATAGCTGAAAAATGTCTTATGTATAACTATGTCACAATATGCAGGCATGTAATGGAAAAGGGAAACAGCAAATTCTGTCATTAAACAACCTCAAGTAATTTGGCCAGTGAAACGTGCTGTGGTCTCCCTGGCAGCCTCTCATAGAGCTACAGAACTGGTTTAATTGGTCAGTCATCCACACTAAACTTCAAAAACATTTTCTGTTATTTAACTGCAGTATCTAGCATGTCATCTGTAGACCAGTTCCTTTCTGATGGAGCACAAGCTATGACAGTCCTATATTTTATGCATAGTAAACCTCCTGTCTTCCCGTAAATCTATCCATCTGGTATAAATTAGTATCTCTGTGAAGGGAAGATTTGGCTCTTGTTTTTTTTATTCATCACAGAAGAAAATATAAATATGGTCTTTCTCTTTCGAAACTGGACATGGACAAAATATGGTAATGCAGAGAAGGGAAAAGAAAAGCACAGCATTAAAACCAAGTGAGGCAGAAAAAAAAAATTTTACTACCATCTCACACAGCATACAATCAGTGGCCTTTTCACATTTTTATATTTTCTCAACAGCTTAAATATATTTCACTTACAAAACCCTGGAGAGAAATTACTACAGAGAATCTCCATAGAGTTATTTGCCTGCTTACCACATGGCATTTTGAGCTGCAAAAGTGACTTTTCCCAACATCACCCATCATGAGCCATCAGATGCAGGTTTAATGGCCTGAGCCCCAGCTGTTGCCACTCGTGAGAACAGGATTCGGGTTTGCGCACGTTATGACACAGTCTGCAGGGCCTGGGCAGCTCAATCCCATACAGCTGATCTATACAAAGGAGCCCTATATCTTGGGCAACTCAATAGAAAAACAAGTGTTTGCTCACAAACACATTCGTGCATTTTTTTTTTCTTGCAGAACACATAGTAGTAAAGTGCTAAATGATGTTTTGACAACACTGTTAAAGAACTGCTTTAAACCAACTGTTTATCCCACAAGCTTGCTAGGCCTGGAAACAGAAAAATTTACCCACATTTTTATTGTACTGGTAGTTTATGGCCTCAGTCCAGCAGTCCTTGAGGAGCACTGTGCTGATACTGCTGGGCTAAGCCCTAACACTTGAGATGCACCCAGACACTTTACTGATAAACACAAACAAGCAGCCAACAATAATATTGATTTCTAATGCTAATGACAACATCGCTATTACTGATACAAGTGCCAGCATCAGAAAGTTGCCAAGCATCTCAGAAATAATTCATGCTGACGACAATTTGCTAGCACTGTCACAGTCTGCCAGAGGAAATATTTCCGGAGCCTGGAGCTGGTACAGGGGACAGGGACATCACTCCCCTACAGTGGCTGTGCCAAGAGGTGCCAACACTGCGTTTCACTGAGGATTTAACGCCTTTTTCCCTTTCAGGCAATGCAATCGTCAGGTCTCAGGATCTGCCATCCAGACAGGCAGAACGAATACTGGGCCTTGCAGAACAGCCCTCAGAAAGGCTGGCCTCAAACTGCATGGGGAGAGGCTTGCTGAGCACACAGCAAAGCTGCATTAAAGCAAGGGGTTGGGCTCGAGTATCTCACATACAGCCCTTCACAAAACACACAGTGGGGAAAAAATGCTTGCAAGAACATGCGGATTTCCCCAAATTGTAAAAGATCATCTATGCAATTCTTTTTTTGCACAATATAAACTCAAGTAGGGACACTGAGAAGTACAACAGAAGTAAAAAGGTACATTGGGGGATGGCATTATATGTACGAAAAAGTGTATTTCTGTCCGTATGTGGCTCAAGGTTTTGGTTTCCTCCCCCATTGCTGTCAGTACTTACAGACACATAACAAGCATCAGAGTGTAAGGAAAGCTGCATTTATTCACACTGCTGTTTGCTGATTTTGGTTTGTTTGTTTTGCAGTTTTTTGTCTAAGTGTCTGACAAACAGCACCACAATTGCCAAGGATTCTGGTGAGAGCAGCAACAGTCCTTCTGCAATGTCACTCGGTGTGGCTAGCAATGGTTTTAATCTCACAGATGAGCATTTAACTACTGCAGTGCCCTTTAAATCAATGTGCTAGGTATATCCATTAATATTTAATATTGAAAAGCAATATAAAAATGTGGCAATGCTGCACATAAACAAACGCATTTAATTCAATACAGTTACCCCACAGCTGAATTTGGCCTGCTATATTGACTTTTGCAATTAAAAACAGAAGCACAAATAACCCAGCTGCTGAAAGATAGAAACAAAATAAATACATTACTCTGGGGAAAATATAACCAAATACTTGTATGAAAGGATAGTTTAAAACCTGAAATACAAAACATATTTTTATGTAGGCTAAGCATTTGGAAAGTGCTAGTGCAATGGTATGGCAGTATTTCCCTTACAGAAAGATGTATATTGAAGAAGTAAGGCAAAAGCCAGCTTGCGGTAAGGTGGGTGAATGTCAGCAATAATTGGGTTCACTGCAGCGAAGTACACCCAGCAGTTTTGGGGCTTTTGTTTTAATACGCCCACTGACCTTGGAGTTTTCACAAGTGCTTGTAAATTAGCTCCGCACCATCTTTGTTGTATGAGGACAGACTGTGTATGCATCTATTACCCTTATAATGAACATCAGAAAAATAGAAATCAAATTCACACTGCAGCCAATTAAAACTTGACTGCAAAATGTGCCAGGGGACTGTGGAGCAGTCATAGCTCCTCGCTAGTTACTGGGGAAACCTTTCACCCACAGCCTGTGCTGTCAACTGTGGACCCACACAAAACCCCCCCTACAAATTCCCAAAGCAAACACACCATACACTGAGCATTTCCCTCGCCAAGCTTCACCAAGGACTTCATGTGCCAAGTGCTGTGCTCAGAAGGAGCACAGACCATAGTGCAGCTGAAGTGCAAGACCGCTTCTGGGCAAGATGGTCCCAGCCCACAAGGGATCCCTGCTTGCTCAGATGCACAGCCACAGGAGAGAAATCCTGTAAAAATCAGTTTGCAGTGAGACAAAAACAACTCAACCAACTCAAACCTTCTAAACCACCTTACAGTCAATGTGTTTGGAAATAAACCTGAGGGTGTATCTAGCTTCTTGTACCTGTTGTAACCCCTCGTCACCGCCCTGCATCATCACTCTCCTCATACCACACAGCTGTCTTACAGTTTCCTTCCCACAGAGTTATTAACCCCTCAATGCAAGTTACACATGCAGTCTTCCAAAACTGCCTCTCCATGCCCCACCCCCAAGCGCATGCAATATACCCCAATATACCCCAAACAGGCCAAATTCTCCAACTGCTCCAAAACATTCGGAAGTTAGCTCACAAGAGGCACTGGGGTCTTTGCACTTCGTTCTGGAGTTTTTCTCTCAGAGATGCTAAAATGTTCAGGGATTGACAAGAGTGGGATTGCAGAACTGAGCAGCAGCAAACATGAACTAATCAGTGAAGACAACACAGTAAGCAGTAATTTCTTTTATGACTGATTTAATCAAAATTAAAGATCTCCCCTGCTCCAAACATAGCACTTGATCAAGATGGCAATGTGCGTTTGGATCACGAAGTGTGAAAGAAGGAATCACTAGGAAGTAAACATCCCTTTCCCTATGCATATTTCATACCAGCATCTCTTCTTTTACAGATATATTTTGCAATGATCCAAGTTGTGCTGCACAGGTTGCTTTTCTGAGGAAGGAAATAGCAGTGGACAAAAACAGTACAGAAGCATCCAGGGAAACCAAAGTACTTTCAATTTCAGCTTTTGTGCTCCTGCATTATGATTCAATATTTCCCAGGAGACAGGCTAGTAATGCCTTACCCTGTGGCACAGGAGCAGTGACGCCTCATGCTCAGTGACAGCTGCAAAAATAAAATTTGCATCTCTTTCATTAATGGCAGCCAAGAGGAATTATGTACAAATGGATAAAGGCACCCTCAGCCTGATATTGAAGGCTAATATGTCATTGCTGTTTGCCTATATAATCTCCTACCTCCATAAAAGACCATCGTACCCTCACATCTAGATCCAGCTCCAGCAAAAATTTCTTCACTTTTGTAATGCTGGGCATTATTCCTCAGCAGGTGGTAGTAGGAGGTGAAATAAAGGAGTATTGACACCTGGGCAATGTAAAAAGAGAGGCTAGAAATAGCACTTGGAGGTTACTGAGAAAGGGTAGCCAGCAGAGGATGAGAGCTGCCTTTCTTCAGGCTACTGCTGGGAGGAAGAGGGCGTTACTCGTTGCCTCAGACACATCTCAACACAAGTGTTGTTTTCTCTGTCTCCCATGAAATTTTAAAATCTTGCTTGCTCAGGAATGAGCATTGGGTTTTGGGTGGACTATGGTGGTGCTAAATGGTATGCCCTAGCACAGAGTTTCCCATCTTTGGCCTATCCTAACTAAAATGGAGGACCAGAGTGTTCACCATGAGAAGAGAGCAAAACCAGAACAGATCTGGTGTCCACCCATGCACATCTATGAGGCCAAGGCTCCAGGATGCTCCAGGGATAGAGGAACGCTCTTTCTTTATCATCTGCAAAAGTAACGTTTTCACCCCACTCTCCACACCTTTCAGCGGTGCTTTTGCTGTAAAAACAAAGGCTCTCCCTAGTGCTGCTCTGTTCCCCCAACTTCTATGCCAGTTTAAAGACCCTGATGTGTGGCCTCTGATGCAGTCGCTTGCTGGAGCCACTGACAGTGGGACAGGGATGGTCCACGTGGTCTCACCAGGTCCACCATCGTGGCATGATTCTGCGGCTGGCAGAGGAAAGAGGGGGTGAATGACACAAGAGGTTCTTCTCTCGAGGATGTTCAGACAGCAGCTGGGCAATGAAGTTAGCACATTGCTGCAGAACCATGGGGAGCAGTTTGTGTGTTGGTTGTATGAAAATGATATCATAGTTTTCCCAAACCAAAGCTTGTTCTCATAACTTTTGCAGCTCCACATTGCCACACAGATAATGCCTTCATCCTGGGCCAACAAGGAGACCAGATACCTAGTCTCTTCCATGGGCCTCCTCCCAAGGAGGAGCCGCGGTGCCGTACCGAGGACCATCAGCCCTTCATGCACTCCACTGCGTTTTGGACAAACTTCCCAGAGCAGCAACACACAGGTTTCCCACTGCAGGCAGGAACAGGGGTTTTCACTGGCAAGTTTGCTGTGCTCAGTTATTGTTTCCATTGATGCTTCCAGAGATCCAAAGTTACTGCATTTTTGCCCTGCCAAGTGCAGTGACCCTTATTAACCTTCTTCATGTAAATCAATCATCTGCGTATTTCCTTTCCCTCCGCACGTGCTGCCTTCAACAACAGATTGACAATGATGACAGTTAGACAGACAGAAACCATATGATTAGGCCTTCACCTCAGAGGGCACTGTAGTATCTGGTGCACTTTTCTTCCGTTTATCTTCCCTTTTTCTCAGTTCTTAAGCATTGACTTTCTCAAGGATAAAGAAAAAGGAAAGGGGAGGCAGAGGAACAAGCTGTCTTCCTGAAATCTGACCCATTGCAGAGTTTTTATGCTTAGGATCATCTATAGAAGTAATTTCTGGTACTCACACAGTAGGCTACAGTCACAGATAATTACTTGATTTAGGCTTGCCTACTACATCTTAATGATCTCCTAAACTGTGTCGTGCTGTGGGGCTGTGGTGCCTGGCATCTGTTGGCTGGATATGCTTGAGCACACACACTTTGGGAGTGTCATATATTAAATATGCCTTTGTCTCTAGAAAAGGAAAAAGAAAAAATTGCCTGACATGGCAACGAAACCTCAGAAAGAAAATTTTGGGAGACAGAGGTGTCAGAGGGCAGAGGGAAGGTTAAAGAAATGTGTGAGGCAACAGAAAGAATTTTCTATTTTTCCCCAGTGGTAGCTGGTCATTTGCACTGAAGTGAGCGAAAAAATTTGAAATTAATAAAGCGTTAGATACCAGACATTAAGCCAGAATTACAGTGCTGGAGCAGAGTTGTCTGGAGAATGAAGTACAATACAAGTTAACCATCTGATTGCTATCAGGGCAGAGCACTGATTCCTCATAAGATTTCTTTCTGCAGCACTGCCCCTTTCATTCATAAGTTGCCTAATTCAGCACTTTTATAATGGGAAAACAGTCTCTTACTCTCATTATTGTTATTTTCATGCACAGACTTAAACTCCTCTGGCAACGGGGTGAGGGGCAAAGAAAGCACACCTATCGCTGCATAATCAGGCACGATGTCTTTGTGCCAGCATGGGTGATGCATTGCCCCAGTGGCCCTTCTTGCTGCTCGTGGCTCGTGTCTCCAGCAGCATCTATTGATCCCAAGGGCAGGTGCAGGCCAGGGAATGACACCTACACTAAATGTTTGGGGTTGAGCCAGGCTGTGCCAGGGTACAGGAGCTGCTGCCTCCCCAACGTGAGCAATGCAAGAAATGACCTTTCCTGATGCTTACAGCTGGAACCCTGTCATGGATCTGTGCATGTATGCATGTACTGACCAGCAGCAGCACCCACAACCCAGGCATACCCAGCAGGTTCAAAGTTGGACATAGATTTAAGCACTTGACTGAACAAAGACTCACATGCCCATAATAAATGTGGTCCCTTTACAGCCTGCATCTTGTCACCCTAATCCCACATGCTGCAAAACATTTCACTTACAGATTTACTTCAAAATATAAGGTCAGAGCTTATGCTTTCCCTGAGAGCAAGGAAGATACTGAAAAACTAAATATGCAGCTCAGTAACACAGAAGAATTGAGAAATGTGAAGCCATATTTGTTGGGGATATATAATTGTTTGACACTTGTCACCAAAGTTTTATCATACCAGGAAAACAGAAGGAAGAAGAACATATCAGGGAACTCCTTCAGGCTGGAAATACTTAAATCATGCAGCTAAGTGGTCCACAAATACCACCTCTTTTTAATGCTGTCAACAAGAAGTCCAGGAGTCATCTAAAATATGTATTATTGAGAAATAACTCATGAAGTAATTTCTGCAAATGATCTTTGTTGTCACAAAGAGTTTTTAACAACTGTTTGGCATTCAAAAATGTTTTGCTCTGTTTCATCTTGCTAATGAGCCCAAATTGTTGCTTTGATAATGGCAAGGTTTACACTCAGATTGCTGGAGCAAATTCATTCATCTAATAATTTCAAAACCAGTTTCCCAACACTGTTGCAATACATTGGCATAATCCCTGCACATCTGCAGTGCAGAGCATAACCTCTGCTTTCAGAGCCGAACAGTGCTGCTTAGGATGACCAGGGAAAATGCACAGCAGCCCACCTCAAAGCCCCACAGCCTGGCTGTCACTGCCCCCACCCTGGGGACCTCAGCTTGATGGACCAGCGGGACTGCTGGAGTCAGGCAGAGGGAAAATGGTGTTGCCAGTGCAACACCCAAGGGGTTGTGAGTTACTCTGATCCCCTGAGCAGAGAGCCCAAGGCTCACCAGATGGTCACAGATAGAGAGGATAACACACACTCCTGCTCTGCGTCCAGCTATCACCAAACAACAGGAAAGCCCAAAGTGCAGATGCTCAGCACAGGGGACACTTGTCAGACCCAAGGTTTGTGGCTGTAGGGGGTCTCAGGGCCAGACTAAGAAAAAGTGAGACATTGCTTGGATTTACCTGGCCTTAGATTATCAGAGGGCCAAATGCAGAGCAGGATCATCCACAAGAGAAACCCAAGCATACTGGTAAGACATGGACTCTGATAGTTCTGTGGGTGCCTTTGGCAGTAATTTCATTCTCTATGTTTTATATAAAATCATGATGAAAAGATCAGGAATAATAACTGAAAACAAGTGATAGGTCATAAGAAAGAACAAAAGGAAGGCTAAAAAGAAAGCAGGGTAAGATTTCCTGCTTATTCCCCTATATGCTTATATGAAGAATAGCATACTTTAATTTGTGAAACTATTTCTTAAGCACACTTTAGGTCATGAAACTCATTATGCATCTTAAGTTTAAAAAGGAGAATATTTTAATTTTAATTATAGCGACCTTCTTTGGAACTGCTTTGAAAATTACTGGAAGAAGACATTATCCAGGAGCTACATGTTCCTCCACAATTAAGGGAAGAGCCCCTGCGTGAAACAATAACTGAACCACATTGTGAATAAAGATGAAGACTGCAGTTACAGTAAACCTTTAATTCGAAGAGCTCTGAGTTTTAGCAATGTTATAAGCTTCTGCTATTCAGGGCACACACCAACTTCCCATCAAATAAGATTATAAAGAAACTTCTCTTCTGAACTGGTTAATATGTGATTCTCCATTTCAGGACCTTTTCATCTGTGTCTTAAAGCTTCTTCAGTCATCGCTGAATACTAGATTAGATTGACAGCTCGTCTACTATAGCAACTCCCAAGCTCCTATTCCAAGCAAGTACATTAAAAAGGAATGAAAAACCAACTTAGATTCTGCCTAAATAAACTGATTTTTTGGATGCATTTAAGTGGTTCATATTAGTAACTATATACTTAGCCAATAAATTTTCCTTACTTTGTCCTGAAAGTTTGTCCATCCCAGCATGTGGATGGACAACCTAACAAGGAGATTATTTTCAAGATACTAGTCAACACTGAAATGTCCATTTCAACTGAAGGCACTTTGGTAGTGTAACTAGGTAATCATATGTTAACTCATGTTATTATCATGTTACAAAATGCTTGTCTTGGCCATGCAAATGACAGGGAATGTGTGAGAGGAGAGCGTTCGTTGTACTTTAATTTTCAGTTCTACTGGAATTTGAAAAATGTGCAATAACAAAAATCACGCTTTCTTTGCTACTTGAGAATTTATCACTGAAGCCATGAAATCCTACTGGAAAAAATGTATAATGATCAGGTTAGTTCACCCAGTGAGGAATGCCTTTATTAATCTACCAAATCACACAGAAATGCTCAAACTGGATATATAGTCCTCTGTATAAAGCCTTCATAAACGATTTCTAGTCGTTCATTCAATACTTCTACCATACAAAGCATTAACTAGTTTTCTTGCATATGTCAAATATTTAGAATACCTTTTAACTTTTGCAAAATGTTATTTCTGTGCAGGCATAATTATGACAGAAAATAGTGCTTACTTTTTTTTCTACATGCTTAGCATAGCTGATTTTAAATTTCACAAAGCAAACCACCCCAAAAGTCTGTTTGAAGACATTAATGCTAAATTTGAAACATAAACCTTCTCTCGGTTAATATTCTTCTGGGCCTGAAGCATTTCTAGGTAAGTCTAAAAAAAAATAAACCTTTATTTTCAGTTTCCATTCTTGAACTGGAGATACATAGATTTTACACATTTCAAGCCATTCAGCTCCTCTTTATTCTTGAAGGCTACTCCTCCATAGCTGTCATTTTTTTCCCCGTTAGTGCTGTGGTGCAGAAGTTGTGCTGGTTTAGACACTGAGCCATGTACAGCTGCAATACTGAGCACCACCCAGCTGCAGCGCTGGTCCTCCTGGTGCCAGGATTCACAAAAGCTTTGCTCTTACCTGCCTTGGGGAGGCTCCAACTTCCATCATGCAGCAATAGCATGGAAAACACAGCAACAGGAATTGCTGGGGTGAGACCCCCAAAACCGTTAAAGGGTGTTGGAGGAGGGGGAAGAGAAGGGAAATCAATGGACTATCTGCACTGGATTTTCTTGTTTGCCACGTATTTGTTGTAACTGTCTTTACAACCTGGTCTTCAAGAGTTTAAACCTTTGTTTTTCTTGCAGAAGGTTGTACCTTCATTATAAGTTCATTTTGTGTGATGTCCACACAGGGGAGCCTTAAAGGCAGATTGTTTTCTACAGCAGCACTGACAACAGTGAAGTTTGGAAACAGGAATATATTTACCGTCAACTGACAAAGGCTCAGTTTGAAGCACGCTGGTGGCAAGCCCTAAGGTTCAGTCGGCATATGAGTTGTCCCTTGTCTTGAGTGACTGTCTCCTATTTCTTTGGTTTATTTCTTAGGATGAAAAATCATTGATAAGAAATAGATTTCCAAAGCAGAGCGAGACTACACATCTGAAATTAAAACTTCATATTTGAGATTTTGGCTATTAAAACATTGTACCTCTGCTTTCGCACCTGTGCTGCTCATCATGAAAAAGCATGCAGAGAAGAAGACTTCTGGGATCAGTCACTGGTGGCAATGTGAGTACCAGGGGCTTGTGGATATGGGCACTCAGTTGAAATGACTCAGAGGGAAGGGTGCCAGGCAGGACTGTGAACACTGCTGCAGCCATCTGCTTCCAGAAGGTTCGCAAGCTTTTGGGGAGGGACCTTTCCCCAGGTGCAGCAGCCAGAGAGTAGAGGAGCACTGGGGCCACAGGGGCTCACTGTGTTGCACCGCTGTCCTATTACACGGCTGTCCTACTGCTGGGCTGCAGAGACAAATTGGAGGCAGAGGGGATGGGCTTCCAGTTTGTGAGGATGTAGGTCTCTGGTGAGGTTCAGCCAAGGATGATGCTGGGGTGACAAGTAACTGAGGGTGTAATTTGTACAGAAATAACTTCAGTCTCAAAAAAAACCCTCCAACATCTGAAAAGTATTTTCCAAACAATTCCAGCTTGCCTAAAATAAATCCCTGAGGACTAACCTATACAATTCCACATTTTGGCATCTCAGGCTAGGTGTATCCCATATGTTTATCCTGAACTAAATACTGCTTGCATTAAGCTAGTATTAGTCTGATGTGCTGTACGTAGAGAGCAGACAGAGCGAGAATGACCTAAGGTTAAATGTAAGTTTTATTCATATATTTTCAAGTGATCAAGTTAATCTGTATGTATGTCGTGAGTGTGGCAGTCACTAATATGCCATAGCAGTTCAAATCAACCCCTTTAAAGAAGATATTATGTTTCCTGGAAGGAGCAGAGAAATGATTCTGCACAGATCTATGAAGATAACAATAATTGCCATAAGGCTTTACTGTAACTTATCAACTATAAGGCACCATGCAAATGGAGCAGATCATAAAAGACATTCCAGCCTAGCTTCTAGCAAAGCTTGTGAATGGGTTCTTGCGAAGAAATGTGAAAATGCAGAAGATGGCAAAGTGACTAAAGCAGAAATAGTGGATTATAATGCTATTCATAGTCATTCCCTTGGTGATAAATTAAATAACTTTTTTCAAGATTTGCACAAAGCTGTATGATACATTTTGATAATGCAAAAATTTTGCATATTGCCTGTACTCCATCTTTCAGCTAAGGATAAAACTGGAGACTTGGCTTAGGTGGACATAATTGTCTCTATGGGCACAGTTGTCTGAAACTCTGGAAGTAAGCAAGTTTTTTCCTAGCTGTCTCTTATTATAGAATTAAAAAATAAATAATCCAAGGGGGTTTTCTGAGACAGGAGAACTTCATAATGAACTTTTGTATCTGCAAAAAATGTGCTACAGCCAAACAGTTTGAACCTTGACAACATAGTATCTTTTGCAGATGATTTTGGAACACAGCATGAAGAAACATTTTCCATTTACAGTTTAATAGTGAAGTGGGGTGAAATTTGCTTCTGGGTAATTGTTCAGTTCAGATACTAAATTATGCAGCAAAATACACTATAGATAGTAATAATTTGGTCCTAAAGACTTTAACAAATTCTGAATTACTTCTCTTTATCTGCCAAAATAGTTTCAGATTTATGAAAAATTCATTTTATCAAGTGTGAACATGCACAAACACCAAAGCATCCTCTCAGAAGACAATTTTGCAACCATCATGCTGCTGAAAGGCTAAACATACTTATCAGGTATTATAATTTATTTCTGAATATCAGGTCAATTAGAAAAATCTGATCTCACATGCACTAACATGTACAAACAATACATTCCTTGAAGAAAAATTTGAAGCCTAGACATTGCCTTAGCAAACTATACAGTTTGTTCTATAGTCACGAAAGTATTTGTCTGGAAACTCTTTGTAGTCAAGCAGGGAATTAGAAAGTGATTTCATTCCATCAAATATTCTATCTCAAGCCTGACTGCGAATTGCAAAACTGAATTAGTAATTGAAACAGGCTAATCTTGCTCTATTCTCTCCTATTTTTTATTTTGCAGAAAATTATGCTGGCAACTCAAGGTCTTAAGCTTGCTGGCAGGCTAGACAGCATTTGTTTATATCCATAATATTGTAGGCTGAGAAACAGTGTAGTCTTTGTTCATGCAAATTTTAAGATCTTTGTACCATTTGTACTTCATTGAAGTACCATTTTAAAAAATAATCTGACATTACAATGTTTGAACTTCCATTTTCTGCCTCAGTCTTCAACAGTATGTGCTCCAGCCACACTGCTCAAGTTGCAGAGGGCAAAGACAGGGACTGGGAGAATGAAGAACCACCCACTGTAGGAGAAGATCAGGTTTGAGACCATTTAAGGAACCTGAAGGTGCACAAGTCCATGGGACCTGCTGAGATGCATCTGTGGGTCCTGAGGGAACTGGTGGATGAAGCAGCTAAGCCGCTATCCATCATATTTGAGAAGTCGTGGCAGTCCGGTGAACTTTCCACTGCCTGGAAAAGGAGAAACATATCCCCCATTTTTTAAAAAGAAAAAAAAGAAGACCTGGGGAACTACAAATCAGTCAGTCTCACCTCTGTGCCTGGCAAGATCACGGAGCAGATCCTCCTGGAAACTACGCTAAAGCACATGGAAAATAACGTGATGATTGGTGACAGCCAACATGGCTTCACTAAGGGTAAATCATACATGACAAATTTGGTGGTCTTCTACAATGAGGTTACAGTGTTGATGGGTAAGGGAAGAGCAACTGACATCATCTACCTGGACTTGTGCAAAGCCTTTGACACTGTCCCACATGACATCCTTGTCTCTGAATTGGAGACACATGGATTTAATGGATGGACCACTCAGTGGATAAGGAATTGGCTGGGTGGTTGCACTGAAAGAGTTGTGGTCAACGGCTCAAAGTCCAAGTGGAGATCGGTGACAAGTGGATCGGTTCCTCAGGGGTCAGTATTGGGACCAGGGCTGTTTAACATCTTTGTCAACGACATGGGCAGTGGGATTGAGTGCACCCTCAGCAAGTTTGCAGACAATACCAAGCTGTGTGGTGTGGTCAACATACTGGAGGGAAGGGATGCCACCCAGAGGGACTTTGACAAGCTTGAGGGGTGGGCCTGTACAAACCTCATGAAGTTCAACAAGGCCAAGCGCAAGGTCCTGCACATGAGTCAGGGCAATCCCAAGCACAAATACAGGCTGGGTGGAGGATGGATTGAGAGCAGCCCTGAGGAGAAGGACGTGGGGGTGTTGGTTGATGAGAAAGCTCAACATGACCCAGCAATGTGCCCACAGCCCAGAAGTCCAACCATATCCTGGGTTGCATCCAAAGCAGCACGACCAGCAGGTCAAGGGAGGGGATTCTGCCCCTGCACTCCGCTCTGGTGAGACCTCCCCTGCAGTACTGCCTTCAGCTCTGGGGTCTCCAACACAAGAAGGACATGGACCTGTTGGAGCGAGTCCAGAGGAGAACGACAAAGATGTTCAGAGGGCTGGAGCACCTCTCCTGTGAAGACAGGACGAGAGAGTTGGGGTTGTTCAGCCTGGAGAAGAGAAGGCTCCAGGGACACCTTAGAGCAGCCTTCCAGTACGTAAAGGGGCCTACAAGAAAGCTGGGGAGGGACTTTGTACAAGGGCATGGAGTGATAGGACAAGGGACAATGCCTTTAAACTGGAAGAGGGAAGATTTAGATTAAGTATTAGGAAGAAATTCTTCACTGTGAGGGTGGTGAGGCACTGGAACAGGTTGCCTGGAGAAGCTGTGGATGTCCCATCCCTGGGAGTGTTCAAGGCCAGGTGGGATGGGACTTTGAGCAACCTGGTCTGGTGGAAGGTGTCCCTGCCTATGGCAGGGGGGTTGGAACGAGATGGGCTTTAAGGTCCCTTCCAACCAAACCATTCTATGATTCTATGATTCTGTGAATCTCTGGTCCTGTCTAATTCAGCACCCAGGGCAGACGTAGTCTGAATTCAATCAGTCCACAGCAGGAACATGAAAATCCCTCTCCAAAGTGAAGGAGTTAGGCCATAGTCCCTCTCCTTCCCCAGAAACATCAGGTATCCCTTTTCTGTGGCTGGGGAACATGGCCTTTCCTCCCCAAAGCAGACTGCAACACCACAGGCTCCACCAACAGCATGCTCCTTCAGCCGTGAATGCTTCCCATTTCTCTTCTCCCATTAACACCCTGCTAGGAGGCTGGGATAGCCGGGATACCTGCAAACACTTGTCTCGGAGCACCTCCAGGACTATACAGACCTTTACTGCCTCAGTTATGCTCAGGGGGCATGTTCCCACTTTCCTCCTAAACCCGGTGGAATAAACACCTCGTTTTGAAATGGAAGATGTTCCACTAGTTGCACAGCAACAGTAGTTGAAGACACTGTACTGGGCAATGGCTGGGTCCTGAGAATTAGAACTGGTAGAAAGTATTGCCCTGTGTTTACCTCAAAGAAAGCTCAATAGACTCTAAAATACAGCTGTGGATCTGGCTTGTGGGCTTTCGGCTGGTCAGCTGGCACCTCAATCTTTCTCCCAGATAGGAGAATCAGTAAGATTTCACCCTATGCAAACATTACTTCTTGAGTGTTTCCATGAATTTTGCTTTAACTGTTACCTTTCTAAATGCAAAACTGTGCACTTATGGTCAAAATTAGGCAGAAGCTTGCGGGAGGAGAACATTGCACTCGACATCTGCTGTGCAGGATGCAAAGCACTCTGCTCTTTCTGATACAACGCTGCTTATCATCAGTAGACATAGTTCATTCATTTATGAATTTTATAGACATAGGGACATTTTCCTATGCAAACCTTACTGTGATAGGCTTTTTCCCCCATCCTCCATGAGATTGCTTCCAGTAGGCGAGCAGTGATGCTCACTGCCACAGAAATCACAGCCACGGTCACTCATCTTTTACCCAGACTGAATTTTCAAAATACGTCCCTAAAGAGGATGTCTTTGAATAGCTTAGTCAGAATTGAATTTAGCAACTCACTTTGGACCCTGGAACATGGAGGACACGAGTCAGCAAGTCTACAATGACCATGTTCGTACAGCTTTCTTCACTTAAAGAAAAGTCGTGGACGATATGATCTTTGAGAGAGTTACTTAATCATGACATTAGGACATCTCCCCTCATTTATCAGCAACCAGCTTGGCAAAGACCACAGCTGATGTAGCAGTTGCCTTATTTGTTTTCTCTGAAGTTAAAGCAGAAATGTAGTCCTTCCTTTTCTGCTTTAGGTGTAATGGCATTTTAGAAAAGATGTTCCTTCCCTAGTAGAAGCATAGTATATCAATAGATCAATTTGTTTTCCTCAGAGGTTTCTGTTACACCTAATTGAAAATTGAATTTTTACAGATAAAATATCTTTCTGGAGCAAGGGGAGGAGGGCCTTTGATGTTGGGAGCTTTTCTCCTCTGTTGTTCTTCCCTACAACCCAATAATGAGAAGCTCACCATAGCCAAATCCAAACACTACAGCCAAGCACGAGCTGTTCTTTTGTTGCTGCTGTGCCCCTTGTATTTTGAGCTACACTACTGTGCGGCACTGCACTGCATATGCCCACACAACTGCTGCCAGCTCCTGAGTCACCAGGAAATTAAAGCCAAAGCTGTGAGTCAGCAAAATGCCAATCAAACCAGAAAATAATATAATATGCAACACAAAGAGTAAACCTCAACTAACTGAAAGCCCAACGGACAATAAATATTTAAGAAAACCACCACATTTCTACAGAAGGATATTCTTCATTAGAATGGCATCATCCATTACGAGCTGCTACAGCCGTTAAAGAAAAACCAGTTACGAACACATCAATATCTCAGATGCTATTGTTTATTTCTTCCTTCATGCACAGAAAGCTTAAAATACACAACTGTATTAGTGCTTGATTTCGTTCCTGCCAGCCCAAGATTCCTGTCTCTAAAAGCTTCTTAATGTGCAGGCTTCAGTTGGGCCAGGCTTCCGTCAGCCTGTCAGCTACCCTGTGAAATTCCCAACTTGGAGACTTCAGCTCTTTCACCGATTTCAGACGGCTTCCAGGTAGCGAGAGAGTTTTAACCTCCCCCTTCTCTGGCCAGTTTAGCAAAGCAGGAGAGATCAAGGAGAGAGGGGACTTGTGCAGCGCATGTAGTTTATCCTTCCTCTGACAGGTTGGTTAAGAAACCTGTGAGCCCGTAGCAAGCCTTGGAGGGAGTAAAGTGGAAACATTCATGATTGAATTACTTGGGGAGCTTCATTTCTGAGGACTCTGCAGAAGCCAAAAGGGTTTCCAGGTATACTGGGAGGGCGCCTGGCCAGACCAGCCTGGTGCTCCCAGGCATCAGCTTCTTCCCCAGCTTCCTCTTACTGAGAGCAGCACAGATCACATCCCACACAGCAAAATGTGCAAACTTACTACAATGTATTATCATCTAATTAGTCTCAGTGGATAGCACATCTCAAAATGTCAGCTCCTGCAAGCCACACTGACTTACACCAGCTGAGGATCTGCCTTCTAAAGGCTCTCAAGGGGACTTTAATTGGATCCCAGTGTGACATTCTCCATCACAACTGCCTGTTCAAGGACAGCTGCAGTGTAAGGGGTGAATGGGGAAGTTAGTGCAAGGTTGAAGACACTAAGTACTTCAACATTAAGTCTAAACATTATGTCCTAGGATATTTCTATTTCAGCAGTACCCAAGTCAGGAACTGGGAGCCCACTGTGAGACAAGGTTGTTTCCCACCCAGGTCCAAAGCAGTCTATAACACTGGACGCACAACTTCTGTCTTTCGAGCTATTGTTTTTTGCTTAGAGTTTTTAGTAATGAACTCTAAAATGAGAGAAACTGTCTACTCTATCCAGAAAGAGCAAAAGCAAACAAAAGCATGAGGAAAGGATTTACAGGATTGTTCCTTTATTTTTTGACATACGCTTTCAGAATGAGAGTCTCATCTCAAACCTCCTCCATGTCACATCAGCTAGCTTCTCCTCCTTGACTGAAAAAATGAAGAAAATTATGCAATTTTTAAAATGAGAGAGACAGAGAGAGAAGGAACTTCAGTGCTGCAGGCAGCAGAACTAAAGCAGATGGTGAAATCTGCTGGGGGGGGAGATAGCCACAAGGATTATAACAGCAAACCGTGAGCTCTGACTACTATCAAATAACAACTGAAGCAGAAGGATCAGTCTAAGATCAAACAATATACTGACTAAAGATGAAGTTTATAAAGGCAATGCTTTGTCGATGCTTCCATAAGGAACACAGGCACGGCAATAATCAGGAAAGAAAAGAGGTGGCTGGGTGGTTCCAACAGGCTATATTTAAAAGGATTTTTGGTGTCAGCTTCCAAGGACCAACCAGTTTAAAAAACCAGAGACTTATTACCTCACCAGCTTCTGGGAAATTAGCCTGGATAATGGCCATTTATGCTAATATATACACAAATCCCATTGAGAAATACAGAATGCCCACCCAAAACCACCTGGACTCCCGGGTGGGGGTGCAGCAGCAGCAGATGCTTTTCTCTTGAAGACCTGAAGGCTCAGAGCATTAGCAGCTAAGATTTGCCCGGGCCTCATTTAAATAAAGAGTCAGGGTGATTTTTACGGTAATCCTGCCCTCTGTTGATACAAGTGAAGCACTCCACCGAGATGAAGCGTGGCTGTTTCAGTAAGACGTTCTCATTTAGGAAAGGGTTGGTTTTGGTTTTTAATGATACTTTTCAAGTGACCCCATAACAGACATTTCTTGACAAAAAGAATGCCCTAGCCTGAAAAAAGTTTACCTAGTCACTACTTATGAATTTCCCCCCGGGACGAGGGTGAGAAGAGCAGGGCCACATGTCCACCTTGCTCTGGTGTCCATGTGCCTGAGATGAGTCAAGCAGTGGCTTCAGCAAGCAGGAGCAGACAAGGCTATGCCCTGCCGTGTGTGCAAGTTACTGCATTTGCAAGATTTCGGTGTCTGAATCAAAAAATGGAGTAGGAATGAGAAGAATAACAACAAATTAAATTAAATTTATACAATAAATTAAAACTTCACAAAGTATCTGGATTTCCTCATTGTTCCTTCAGACATTCGCCTTTCCCAAATCATGCTTCTAACCAATATTTTCTCCTAAAAAAAGTCAGAGGAGGCAAAGAAACTGTACTTGTCTTACCAAATGAAATATGATATATTTGGCATACAGAATATGCCAATATGACAATACAGAATACCCATGACTTTTCCCATAAGTAGTGTTCTTTAAGGAAGGATTTCTAAGCAAGCGTGTTATCTCCCTGATGTTTTTCACTCCCCTAACCAGGAGTGCAAGGCTCTGGCTTGCCTGATGTCAGATGTAAAATTAAACCACAGGGGCAGCCCCTCAAAGTAGTCTTTTTGGCTTTCTGCCCTATAGCCTTTTCTGTTCAGTCCTGGGTGTTGTGTTCATCAGGGAGATTTCTAGTGGCATTCGCCCCGAGCCTTTCTAAAGCCTCACTGCTTAGTGCCAGCCTCCTCTCTACTGATTTTTCTGTTTTCATCCCTTTGTCCTACTTACCTGCACACCACCATTTTCTTTTTCCTGTTTGTCACATTTGCTGTAGCTGTAAGCCAGTCTTCCCAGCAATCAGCCATAGATGTGTTATTTAAAATCCTTTGATAAGGACATTTCTTATATAAAAAAAAAAATATTACAAGCTCTGATTTAAAATCTTGGTGCAATTCTTGGATTTGAGTTTCAAGTAGATTGGCTGCACAGTGTATGTGCACAGACACACACTTGCATGGATAAAATCTGAGTAGTTCTGTAAAGACTGGCTATTTCCATCTCAGAAGTGAATAGGAAATTTGTTATCAGAGATCGATACATAAAACCTGGGAAAAAGCTAATATGGTTCAGACTTACAAACTTTAAAGCCAAGGACTCTGGCATCTGCCCAATAACAATACTGGCTGATGCTCAACAGAAAGGGAAAAGTCTCATAAGGATACAAAAAACTTCGGAAATGTTAATTAAATGTTAAGATTTTAAGTCGATGCACTTAGCCTGACCCCTTGTTTGCATCGCTGCCTGTGCCTAGCAAGTGACACAGCCATCTGTCATACAACAACACTGGCTCTCCCAAGCCTCTCCATTTCTCCGTAGGTAGATAATATTCATCACCTAATCCCCACACGGGCTGTCCCTGGAAGGAGGCTGGCAGGGGAGGCTAACACCTTCACTTCTTTCACTCCTTACCCACCTCGTCCTGGGGAGGCTGGGGCAGCTGCTACATAGCCTCAGGGCAAGTCCTGCTCAGACAAGAAACACCAGGCATGACTTACATGCAGAGAGTTGCCAGGCTCAGATCATATTCCTGCAGATTTACCATAGCCCAAAGGGAAAATGAATACTGATTTCCAACCCTTAGAGACCATAATACATACATATTTATGCTAGATCACTATGTTACAGGCAGAAGTGTAAACTGCGATGACAGCTTCATTTGGCGCATATAATGAAATCCAAAAGAAAAAAGGATCCTAACAGGTCACCATTGCAAGGAGACACTGCAGTGCTGCTGACAGCCCTACTGGGAAAGGACTATCTCTCTTAAACTACCTCCAGTATCACAGGTGCTTTCAGAAGTGGCACAGGAGCACAGCAGCAAAAGGTTTGCTCACAGGAGATTGTATTAGATGCACAGTTTCTTGGTTTCTTGCTCAGCTTGTCAAGGATCTGCATGTTTATATAAAAATGGTTATAATCAAATAATATATTCACTGTCAATTGTTATCACAGAGCTCTTTTATATTTGTTTAGGATAGATAATTACAATGTATCATGCTATGTTGTGCACCATTAAACATATCAACTGTCGTTGTAGTCACCTCACAAATACCCATATTGCTTTACTTGCAAGAGTATTTAGGGAGAGGATGTGCTAGAGATAAAACAGGCTTCCCTTAAGCCTTTGCCTGAGAGGAGTCTTGTCAAAAATGCTTTCCCCTCTTCTGTAGTACCTGGCTGATTTCTTTTCACCTCTGAAAAGTAAGATCATCTCTGGGAATCTAAAGATCTCATAGAATAATTTATCATAACTTTTCAGTTTACCTCATAGATAAAGCTATTTGTCTCATAGATTGGAAGAAAAGCCTGGAGATCTCTCTGAAACTCCGTTCAAAACAGAGTTGATACCAAAATTAGATGAGGTGGATCATGGCCTCACCGTCAGGTTTTGCATATCTCCAAGGCCAGAGGCCCCACAGCATCCCTCAACAGCCTGTTTCAGTGTAACTGTCATGATGAGAAACTCTTTCCTAATATCTGCTCAGAATTTACCTTGGTGCAAATTGTGTCCTTTTACCTTTACATCTTGGAAAACTCTGGCTTCACCTCCTCTGTAACCTCCTGTTAGGTACCTGGAAACAGCAACTAGATCCCCCTTTAGGCTTTTTACCTCCCAGCTGATCTCACTTCTCTCAGCCTTACGACCCAGGAGAGGCAAATTTGGACATGTTATCCCACCCTTGGCCACTTGCAGAGTTCTTACTCAGGTGGAGTGCTTGCTGAGATAGGAGCAAACACATTTTTATTCATCTAAACCTATATTTTCAATTCCAACTTCTAATTACTGCTGACTTTCAGGAAGTTTGATTTTAAACATCCATGATCTTCCTCTATAGCCACGATTCCTATTCTGGCCCCACATCAGGAGCAGCAAAACAGGCAGAGCACAAAACACCACGGTCTGTGTTGCTTTCAGCTTAGCCAAACCCAGGAAACAGTGAATTTCTCTGGGGACGGGGCTACTCCATGAGGCTGCCAGATCAAGGAGATGTGGTTACGGAAAGAAAAACAGGACTCTTCCACGCTCTGGGTTTTTTCAGCAAAGCTTGTTCTTTTTCTACACCAATACTGACCTAGTCCTGCTTTTGCATGCCTCAGTGGAAAAATACACCAAGAAAAAACCTGGGCACTTAATTTATAAGCCTTTTGGAGAAAGGACTGCCTTTCTTGTACTTTCCATATAGTACCAAACAGGTTGTCAGATATTAAACAAGGGATTCATAAAGAGGTAGTTGTACTGCTAGACACATACGAAAAGGAACCATATGAAAAGACCCCTCATCTTGCACTCAGAGCCATCAATGCTCAGCATCTTCTTCAAAAGAAATCACTCTAATTTTAACACTGGCTTATGAACATGGGACTCTTCCAGTGTTTAACTTAGAATAGATGAGAGCTGCTGCTTCTCTGCACCAACTGTATGCATCGCTGCCTATGTTGTAAGTGTTGCAGGGATCAGATTCCTCCCACTTTTTCAGATGTCTCCACTGTGATTCCTTAAAAGAAAAAAAAGTAAAAATAAATACCTAACAGTATTACTAGTGATCATCATTTTCAAGAAGAGATAAAAAAATTGACTAAACCACTTTTAGGACAGCTCTGATCCAAAACCTTTTGGTTTACATTCTCTGTACCCTTTGCTGATCACTCCAGTGGGCGAGTGCATTGAAAAACCAAGTGCAGGGACCCCTTGCCTCCCACCCCACATTTGCAGGGGGACAGGCTGGCTTCATGAGCCAACACATTCCTGAGAGGCATGAGGACCAGCCACATTCCCCCATTGCACCTACATTGGGGGCTTCCCACCCTCACACCCCTGAATAATTAGTTATATTTTTCTTTGTGAAGGAAATGGTCTCTTGGAATAACAGTAATACATACCAATGCCCTCTTTGGCACATGATAGGCAAAATTAAGTACCAGCAGTCTTCTCAAAATGGGCGGTATTTCACCCTCATCACCTTTGTAGCTTTTTCTTTTATTTAAGTGATTCTTCTACTTAGCAATTCTATGTTTCTACTCTGTGATTCTATGTTTAAGCTTCGCTAAAAGCACAGGTAAGTATCCATGCTCCCTGCTACACAGCAGTGCGGCACAAACAATATGGCAGGTAACCTTTCCAAAATGTTGGCTTTCCAATTCACCATCTAATCATGTTTTGTGGTGCAAGTTCCCAGTTAAGTAAGACACAGACATGCCAGTAGGTCAGTATTTTTTCTGAAGGTATGCAGAGGTCTTGAGAAAGGTCAAAACAAGAAGGTCAAATTCAAAATGTTGGTCTCAGAATCCCACAGAGTTAGGTCACTTCTGCATTGGGCCTCAATTTGTGCTTGAGATTGGTCTCTAACCCACGCTCTGCAGCAGCTGAAATTTCTGCTTCTCCTCCAGCTGACCCATATTACAGCAATTTGGTTAAACACTGGGACAGGTTGCCTAAAGAGGTTGTGAAATGTCCATCTGTGGAGAGGTCTAGAGCAACCCATGGTGGTGCCTTGAGCAGGGATTTGGTCACAGATCCCTGGTGTCCTCCAGTCTGAAGTCTGCTGTGGCTCCAACACCTCCTTCTGGTTCCTCACATTGCCCCAGGGCATTTTTCTGACTTTATTGCCAAGCCATCTTCTGTAGTCTTCCCTGACAACCACTGAAATGAGCGTCACTTGTGCTTTGGTGCGATGTCCCATCAGGACATATTCAACCTCTTCGTGCAAAGGCACGTCAGCAGCTTCTGGAGGTGGCAGGGCTCAGTCTCTCTATTGTCAGCTCTTCAGTCAACAGCCACAAGACAAACTTCAGGACTGGTGGGCAGGGATAACACAACATGTAGATCTTTTTTTGCCTTTTTTTTAAGTTTGGGAGGGATTGTTTGTTTTTTAAGAAAAAAACACTGTCTTGCTGACTGGATTTGGCAGCCACTAGATTCCAAGAAAGAAAAATACCATCTTCAAGCTGTAACAACCCAGGAGCTAAACTTGCTTCTTGCTCTCTTTGTGGTCAGAGCTCACCCTGGGGCTGAGGGCAGGCAGCTCCCTCATCTCCACTGTTCTCTGACTGTGCTTCTCCTACTTTTTCCTTTGTTTAGCTTCAGGCAGTCTTGCATACACATTGCTGAATCTGCTAAAGTTGCCAAAACACCCACTTCCTGCCCAACCACCTCTGCCTTTTTCACTTTCAAGCCTTCCCTTAATAACCCCCTCCTCCATGACTCCCCTGCTTCAACCTCCTCTATGACCTCTATATCCCTGTCACCTAAGATACTGCTACATGCTATGTTTTACTCTGCAGAGCTCAAAGAGCTTTTCTTTTTAGCCTCACATGCCAGTATCTCTGGTTATTCCTGTTGATCTTCATTTTCCACAGCCTCCACTCCCTCTACAAAGTCACCATGACAAGAAGTGCATGTAGTGCTTGACCTGAAGTTGTGCCACTCAATCTTCTTAAATAAGAGCCCTTATTTAAGGAGAAAGATGTCACTTTTTGCTCTAATTGTGCCTTCCATTGTTGTTTCTAACATATTCAGTAGTCAGGGTGATTACTGTTATTATGATAATAGGTTACTTCAGTGTAACCACAGAAGTGTAAATACAACATGTATTTATAAAGTACTGGGGAGGTGTCCAAATTAGCTCAAAACAGTGCAACATTCAAATGGCTTTATTCTGAACACTTAATTTAATACCGGCATTTTAAGTTGTCATGGCAGAATTATATGAGCAGACTACTGCTGCCCTTCAGCGGGAATTACTGATATAACACTGGAACAGTGTGCAGAAAAGGGTGCCAACACTGCCAAAGAGGAAGAGTTCTTGTGAGAGAGATCTGTATCTATTTTAGGGTCTTGAAGAAGATTTAAAAAAAAAAAAATCAACAAAGTGTGTGATAAGTATCTATCATGACGATTGCAAGCAAAGAGAGTCCTACCACCAGAAGGTTTTCCCTCTCCTAAGCTTTCTCCACCAGAGGGCTGCTTGTGGACCCTCATCTATCAAAAGCCATGAGGGTGCATGACTCCCTATGGGTAAGGTAGCAAGGCCCCACCATTAAGCAAAACTCTTTGTGTAATCTTTGGTGGTCCCAGGAAGATCCCCCAGCATGCAAAAGAACTGTGGCTTTCTTCTCCTCTTATCCCCAGTAGTGCTGTATGTAAGACACTACTTATTTCCAAAAGACCACAAAGGTCACTTCAACACTTAGAAAATGGTTTAGAAAAGTTAATTTGTCAAACCGTGTAGCAGAAGCCCCACCACATGCCATGGGGATTGTAACCAGCTCATTCAAAACCCATTGCACTATGAAATATTACAATAAAGAGTTCACAAATCAAACCTTCAACAAAGCACACAAATCACTGTGCAAGAAGGACAGGGAGAGAGTACTCCTGCAGTTAATCAGTCTGAGTCCAAATTATTGCCAAATGACTGCTACCCTCTTCCTAAGTTTGGCTTCAGCTGGGGCTAATCTTAGTGCAGAGCATTGCATCAGGGGCAAAACTGATCTTACAAGAGCTATTGTTTTATCAAGACAATCAAGATGACCACAGAGGACAGAGGCAAGGAAACAAAAATGTTTCTGAATAAGCATATCTATATATAAGTATATCAAAACACAGTAAGCCGTGAGTGATGATACCTCACATTTGTGAGTAACGCACACACACACTTACTCATTTAACTCCAGCAAGTCCATGGCCAGGGGTGGCCTTCATTGGTGGAGAGACAGGATGGTGATAGCTGGTTCTCTTCTTTTCTTTTAACTCATTTGTAATGATCCTGAATGTTACCTATACATTAACTCCTATTAGCTTATCCATGCACATGGCAGTGCATGATAGGCCTTATCAAAATATGTATATTTGACACTGAAATCATCCTCGTTTGAGGTGCATTTATCCTAGTTCCATATCAAAGTTTTCATACAAACAGCAGTTTCCCTTCAAAAAGCCAGCAACTTTCTTAGAAATCCTGTATGTCAGCAAAAGGCTTTCCACACCTGTAAGTACCAGCAAAACAAACATTTAAAAGTTTATGCTGCACATAAGAAGTACATAATGAAGTCTGTGCCTCAGTCTGTGCTAAAGTGTAAGCCTGTGTTAGCCTAAGGAGGTCTAGGGCAGGACGTTAGCAGTGTTACAGCTACTTCAGCAGCACTTGTAACTGGAATATCGATGCAGAATGGGAACCAGGTGCTGTCCCCTCTTCCCATCCCTCTGTCCTGCTCAACAGGTGAAGTGACAGGTATGCCAAGGATAGCTTGTTTATGGGCAGCAATGCCTCGTGCCTTTCTGCTCCAACTACAAGGCATACTGCTTTGCTCTGCTTTTGCTCTTGTAAAACTCATGGCTAGCTGTGCACCTGGAAAAAGCAAAAGCCCTAAATCACTTTGCACAGAGAATTCTCTCTCAGGACAG
>NW_009623721.1:32527-36855 GCF_000690535.1 Cariama cristata
CTGAGAAACTTTAATCTTGCAGGTTGACATGGGGCACTTTGCATTCATCACTGCAGTGTGGTGAACCTTGTGTGGAACTGAGTCCTCCTCAGGCAAAAGTCTTTGAGAGGCAGGATACTCTCATCCAGCAAGTTTGGAAGCTGAAATTCCTCACTTCCAGAGTATGAGAGCCTGTGTGTAATTCTGTCTTATATCCACAGATGTCAGTGAAAGACCATCACTTCTGAGTTTTCTGGAGCAAAAAAACCACAGAGTTGGATTGAGCCATAGAAGTTTAACATAGCTAAACTCCAGGGCTGCAAGCCCATCAGCTGGAAAGCATGTAATTTAAAAAAGACTTCAAAGGGCATGGTTTCCTGGCAAGCTCACAAAAGACTATTCCTGAAATGAGGAGGGCTGAACACATCAGTAGAGCAGTTCCCTTCCACACTGATCTAAGCCTTTCCTTTTTGCCATGAAACTCTGTTTGAGTTGTCTTTATTCCTCAGGCCAGAGACTTCCAGTTTCCCCACCCCACAGCTCCTTTCATGCGCTAAATTCCCAGTGTATTTTCCCTTCCCTCCACTGGACCACCCAGGTGCAAGCTCACCTTCACTGTCAGCGCTGAATAACTTCTGCCCCATTTGCGCTTTTCCTCACCAGCACCATCAAACTTCTAGTTAATTAAAAATATACAGAGTGCCTTCTGCAGTCCTTCTAATTAAGGTTTCCCAAACTGTTATTGATACTCTGAGAGCTACTGAAAGGGTGAAGGAGAGGAGATCTCATGTATGAGATGAGAAGCAGCTTAGACGTGGGTGTTTTGCACTCCCTGCTCCCAGCCCGGGCTCACAGCATACATCTGGCCCTTGGGACCACCAAAACAAGACAGATCTTAAGGAGGACTGTTTGTGGCAAAGACAGGGGGTGGATGCTTGCAGCTGTCCTCAGGGACATGTGGCCAACTAAAATACAGCATGCTCCATGGAGTCTCTCTGTGCATAATGCTGTGGTTATTTACACCTTTGTGATCTCAATCCAGGCAGGGTGCTCCTTTGGAAGTAGACGCAGGACAAAGTGTCCCCTCACAGGAACCACTTGGGACCATTTGAGGATACAGCTGTGTCCTGATACACACCTCCTACGCAGCAGCTACAGATGTAAAGCAACTCCTGGCTGTGAGGGAGAAAAAGGAAAATGGTCTCTCCCAAGTGGATCATTGTTCTGTATTCACCTAGCTGTACGAGCAAATGTCTATTGATTTTCTATTTATGCAAAAAAAACCTGTCATGCACCCCTTCCTATGGCAGTGTGCACGCACTCCTCATCACAGCTGCCCTGCAGAAAATCCTCTCTGACAAGGAACACACTGTGATGCTAAATCATTCTCCATTGTCAAAACAGAGTCACAGATCAAGCTGGGAGACAGTTACATGGCTGTTCTGGTCATTTCATGCCACAGTCGCCAGTGTCCTTGGCTTCAGCTGAGAGCAGTGCCGAGCACCACTGCCGCCAGCCAAGCCCAGCCAAGCCTGGGCTCCAGGGATCTCCTTCCCCTGCTGCTGCTCCATGGATAGGTGCTCCTGGCTGCAGGATGAGGCTGAGGCAGGGCTGCTTTGCCTGGAGACCCTCTGGCCAGCGTGCCTGGAAGGGATGACCAGGTACAGCTCTTTCAGATAGCCAGGAGCTAGGCTTGTTGTGCCTGCAGATCTGTGTCCCTTCAGAGGTTTCATCATTGCAGTTCTGGAAAGAGTAAATAAAAGGTGTGCGAGTATCCCCACCTGCCCTACAGAGGCTCTCACGTCTGTGAGATTTTCTTTTCCTTGATTTAACTTTCACTAGCCAAGACTTAAAAAGAATGTAATTCATTAAAATTTGAGAATTAAGATGGAACTGAGATGGACATTACCAGTGAAACTCATGAAACAATAATTGTTGCATTTGTGGTGCTGCTGGCACATTAGTGAGGAAAAAATCATACACATGATCATTTCTGAAGTGTGACATTTCTTGTTTGCAGGAACAGGGGATAAGGTGCAATACTTCAACAGTGCAGCTTGCTCAGAGAAATGGGAGGAACATGGAAAATGGTTCCCTGAGTGAAGGACATAGTATATTTTAAAAATTTCCTGCTGCAATGGAAGTTAACATAAACTCTTGCTTTTGTTTTTTAAATATCACTATAATAGATGAATATACGTAAATAATCATATATGAACATATATAAATATATATGCATGTATATAAAAATTGTGTCCTTATGAAAACCTTTTTTTTCATTAAAAAATATTTAAATGCTGAGATATGGTAAGAGTTCCCAAAGAAAAAAGAATGTTCATTAAATACTTCCATTTTATGTCAAGTGTAACTAGATGTAGGAATTACATTATGCTAACTGCTATATCTTTTCAAAACATCGTTTTACTTCCAACTGCTCAAAATACTTTGGATATAATTGGAAGAGCAACTGAACCAACACTACTAGTCTGCATGATGTTCTGTCAATGAAACAGTTTCATGCTTTGTAATTTACAAGTGATTGTTCTGATTAGGGCAAATCTCTCCAGTTGTTGTTCGCCATTGTAATCTGTAGAGCATCTACACGGTATTCAAGGCAAAAGTCTCTTCTGATTTTGAAGCCACAATTAATCTATTCTGTTGTCCCACTGAGCTAATTAGGGGTTTGGTGATTTTTCTTTTCATTTGGAGGAAAAAAATTTCATTAAAACTAACTCCACTCCTGTTAGTCTTGCAGATGACCCCTATTATGTAAAAAGGAGTATTTGATGCTCAGATACATGTTAAGACAGTGAAACAAGACCCTTTTAATATCATATGTGGTGAAAGGGGGAAGAAACAGCAGCAAAACCATTTTACTTCAATTCTATGTCCAAGACAAACTTTCCAAATCTGCACTCCACTTCAGATGTCCATGAATAGGTGTGTGGTATGTGATGCAAATCAGCGTGATGTAGGCAGTGGCAGCTCCTATATGTCTCTCTAAGGTTGTTTCTGAGCCCTGCAGCTCTGGTCCTTCACAGTGTTCAAGCTTGCACCTCCAAACAGTGGCCAGCTGTGTGCAGGCATTGACCTGAGCCGTGGAGCAAGCATCTCTTCAGGGCACCTGCAGGGCAATTGGTTTTTCAGTAATTAATAGCCATCAGCAGTTGCTGGCAAATTATTACATGCACAGAAGCTCCTGGTCCCCCAGGTAGCTCTGTTCCAGCTCAGTAACCCAGCCTGGGACGTAAGGACAGGCTGTAGGAATCGTCAAGCTGCTACGATGCCATATCAGGGAGGCTGGCAAAAGGGGTTGAGCCAAGTCCCAGTTTGTGGGACTGCAGGAAGCTAGTGGTGAGGTTTTATGTCAGAGGTGTTATTGCAGGACATGTTATGGCTCCTATTTGGTTCGGTTTGGTTTTTTTCAGGTGTAATTAATCAGGCACAAGGAGAATCTGCAAGCAACTACACACAATGTAGAAGCACAAGGTAGACATTTTATTGGTTAACACCTGTGAAGAGCACATCAGATGTAACAAGCTATTAAGCTAAGCACTAGAGTGCCTACCACCCTGGGCAGGCAGGATGGGCAGGCAGGTACCTGAATCCCTGAGCTATAAACAATCCTCTCTCACCACCTGGCTGAGTTCAGGTTATGCAGCCGTGTCATATCGGACCTGGGACTTGCATCCTTGGCAGACAGGCAGCAAAACCCTGGGGTGAGAGAAGCTTACAGGAGAGAGACAGTGAGACACTATCACTGAGCTCCTGCCTTTGGGAGGAGTGAAAAATTCCACTAGTGTTTGCATGGGGCAGGGGGTGTTGGAAAGTATAGTCAGTATTGCCTCTGCTGCAAATTGTCCTTGTAGCTGCTGGTGCTTGCTGTTATCTGAGCAACTCAGTTTGAACTAAGTAATAAGTATTTAAGAAGTTACAACTAGATTTTCTTTTTTTTCTAGCAAGCTTTCTGTACGGCAAATCTTGAAGAGAAAGAAACCCTAAGTTCTGCAGGAGCTGGTAAATATCGTGCAGCCTCACTTGTTGAAAGGATGACAGTGTTGAATTTTTATGTTTTACTTCAAGAGGTCTGCTAAAGGTCTTCTCGACTCTGCACTTCATCAGACAAGGTTTCTTTTGAAGTAAGGACTGACTAAGGATTTATGGATTATCTGTACATAAGGAAAACAAATAGTAGAGAATCTGTCAGACACTGCTTGCTTTTGCAATCCATGATTATAAGCCAATCCCCACAGCAGGCAAATGTCACCTCTATGTAGACAGGAGGCATGTAAGCGAAATAAATTATTTTGTGACAATAGCCACAATAAAAAATGTTTTTACAAATATGT
>NW_009623722.1:0-4696 GCF_000690535.1 Cariama cristata
TTGAAGGCCCTCATTAACCACCGCTAAACTTGTTTTTATGGCTCTACTCCTGTCAATACCACTATCCAGAGGACCAAAGAGGTTTATTAATGAGCGAAATCTTGAGTCACATGGTCATGGATCTGCTCGACACATCAAGCTGCCTTCAGCTAAGTGCATCCCAACACAGGATTTTGGGGATTACACAATCACCTGGGGTGTCGACGTTGAAGAGAAAAGACTTTCCTTTGGTGTCTGCAGAACAATCGTCACTGGTGTGCTCTTGATCCCTCCTCCCCTCTGAAAGACAGGAAACCAGGATTATCAGTTAAAAGAAAAAAAAATTAAAATAATCACGACGTAAAGATGTAAAAGATGACCAAGGAAAAATCAGAAAGATGGAAAGTAGTAAACATCCATCCAAGACATCCTGCTACTCCCAGGGAGAGAGTAACAACTTCAGATCACTGCAGCATCCAGCCCAGTTCCCCCATCCATACTGGCTCAGACTGGTGAGCTCTCACTGCACAATCCATACTTGATTTCAGCTGAGGAAATACAAAATGCAACACCAGAGACAGAATATGCATGTTTTCCTGTGCTTTTGCCCTTCTGCTGTTATCAAGTTATACCTCAAAGCATAAGATTTGATCACACAGAGTATAAAGTAGAGCATTAAGACAAAGAGAAAAAAAAGCTTCATAGGATTGTTCTGGTCACGACAATATTTAGCGAGCAGGACAAAATAAGATTCCCATTCACGCCCAACCACACAGAGTCAGAGCACCCAGCTGAGAGTTCCCATCACAGGAAACCAAGGAGAACTATATCTGTTTTGAAATCATAGTTTTCTCCTCATCCACCACTGCTGCAAACCCCTTCCACCTCTTTCTCTCAAAGAAAGTAAGAGTTACCCATAAGCTGGGATAACTCTGCTATAGATTTTCAACATTACACAGGTTATCATCTCAGATAAATAAAATCATCCATGGAGATGAGGGTTGCAGGAAACTGAAGAAGGTTGGACCAGGGATCTTACTGAGGCAAACAAGAGGAGCAAATCATTTTATTGATGAAGAAAAGAATCAAAAGGTGGAAGGCACAAAAAGACCTTCAAATGGAAGAGGAAACTGCCTACGGTAAGTAACCGTCAGTAAAGCAGGAGACAACTGGATAAAAATCACTGCCTGTTCTATACGACTCACTCACCTCTTGCTCTGTGAACAATATATTACTGTAGCAAAGCTGCAAAGGCAAAACAAAACTCAGAATATCACATTTGAGTGTCAAATATTAGTGTTTGAAGAAGGACACAATAACTCATGACACATGGTTAAGGTGGTAAGTAAGTGACAGAGACAGAATTAGGTCTAAGCTCTGGTTTCCCAATCCTACGTTCTAATCACTAAACCACGCTTTCCCCACATACAGTCACACTCCCTCGGAGTGGAAAAGCCAACCCCTGTTCCTCAGGGCAGGAATAGACCGAAAGCTCACTTACAGCCTGGTCACAGCGCTTCTGAATTTCGGGGTGTGTCTGTTCTATCAGGTAGGCAACAAAACAAGTCTGAAAAATACCAGACCACAAAAGAAAGGAGGTGACTATGTGCAGATAAATACAAGCACAATCTCAGCCCTCCAGCAGCACTACAGAGAAAGTTGGGCGCGTTATTATTTCCACGTGGCTGAGAGAAAACCTACAAATAACTGTATTAGCTAGAGGAGCGGAAAGAGATTGCTTTGCGCCTGCGGAGATCGAGAGGTCAAGAGCAATGATAAAAGGAAGCCACAAACAGATCATTATTACTACCCGCTCTACGTGGTGGATATTCACACTACCTTGCCGTGGTGAAGGTGCCCACACAGAGTCACATTTTGAATTAGCTCCGAGTTCTCCATCAGGTCTGCCAGGAAACTGGAGGAACGAAACACAAAAGACGGTTGGGAGGCTTCTGCTGTGTCTAAGAAAAGTAGGTGCCATCTCAGCTCCACTTTCTATCCAAGGTGCCCCCCAAATCCTCTCCAAACTTGCATTCTGCCAATGCCCTGCGGAGGAAGAATCCCACTTTCCAGATGGGGAGGACAAGAGAGTTGGAGTCCTAGACAGATGGCAGTGGGTGGGAGGATACGGAGCTGGTAAAACTGCCAGCGATGGAATATTACTGAATAGTTTTCTTCTCTTCTAGTCAGTATTAGAGCAAAAGTCACATCTATCTACTCAGATCATGCAATACTTCCACTCAAATAGTGGCAGGCAGTCAAGTAAATCACAGAGCTGGATAACAAGCACCCCACGCTGTTTGAAAACGCAGCCACGGGGCTCCGCAGACCATTCATTCTGATTTACAGGTCTTAAACCAGGAACGTTCCCAGGGACTCAAGGAAACAGTAATGGAATTTAAATCTTTTTCGAATCAGCAACTGCACAGGGTAATGATGGGCCGGTCACTTCCGCATAGATCCTGGTCAAAATATCATTGAGATGCTACATTACCAACTCCTCTAAAAAAGAATGGGAGGCTAGAAAACCCATATCCATTGCTATGGGTCTGCAGAAAATAAGTGCTGTCAAATAATTTCCTTTTTAAAAAGATTTCATTTTCACTGATGCACTAGACTTCTTAACATATGATATTTTGATTAAGAGCTAAAAAAAAAACCAAAATCAATAATAATACTGATGAAAAGCTTGCTTATTGGTCTTAAAATAAGGCTAAATGGGAAATCGATAGCAAGCTTGCAGGTTTCTGACTAAGGCCCACAAGGAATTTCTCTTGGCCCCCTCGTAACCATTTAGATCAACCAACAGGACAAAGAGGAATTCATTACAGATGGAATGAGCAGATGACACAGGGATCAGAGAAGCGGTAGATAATGAAGAGTACAAGTCATTGACTAAGAGCAAAATGGACTACTTAGAAAAAGAAGACCCAGCAGGCTCTTTGGTTCCTATCTGGCTATATCAAAAATCTCCCTGACAAATGAACACAGCCACACCGACTGTATCGGGGACAACCCCGAGAAGCAGCCATTCCAAAAAGGTCCTGAGCATCCAAGTAACCAATCAACCGAATAAAAATTCCAGTGAAATTCTGTTGCCGGAAAATAACAGGATCCTTGATGATACGCAGAGGGACTGCTCATATTGGGGTCTGTTTGGCACACGGGGAGCTGCTACTCAGCCTGCATCTGGTTCTGGGATCTACATTTGAAGACGACTATTAAAAACTTGAAAAAGCTCTGACTAGCCATGAAGTGGCGTATGGAAAGATTAGCCTAACAAGACACTCACGCAGCTCAATCTGTTCATCCTCAAATAGAAGGCAACATACAGAAGCACCATACGCGCGAGGATACGGAGCCCCTCCACCCATCGACAGAACATAGACGTTGATGCTAGGATTGTATTTTTAATAGAGAAAGCAAACAACCGTTTTTATTTCTTACCGAAGTTGTGTGAGATATTATATCTCAAATTTTAAATTCATTTAAATTTAAACGAGGAGGTTTTCAGGCCAACCCTGGTGTCCCAGGGGCTGCTTTGTGGCATACCACCAGACATACATCAGACATACCACCAGAGATACAGCAGACACCATCAAGCGCAGCTTAGCTGCAGCGTTATGTTGACCTACACACAACTTTGCATACAACCAGCGGCATAAAAATTCCCCCCCCAGAAACTCTTCCAGGATAGATGGGAACTAATTTGAGACAGCAGTAGGCCAACGCTCACTGGCATCAACCCAAAATGTCTCAATACGAGGCGTGCCACACACCGACCATAGAAATATTTCTTGAGTCAGTCAAGAAAATTTGCCTTCAGCAAATCTGCACCACCAGGGTTTCCAATTATCAAGCTTTATATCACCTGTAGAGGTAAGATTTACATTCTCATTCAGAAAACTATGCATTGTGCTGCATACCATGGAGGGAAAATATCTATAAAATGGTTAGCCTTGTACTTTTTTCCTCTTGTTTTTCCTTCAAAATCTGGGAAAGGGCTGCACTCAGTTCCGTCCTGGTGTCAGTAAGAAACAAAGCCAATGCCCCCCAAGATCTGCCTCCTCCATGTACTACACACCACTCTGCCTCCCTACCTTTGCCTGCAAACAACAAAAAGTGAGGAAATCACAGCACAGATGGCTTGAGCCAACAAACACGCTTAAAACCCCTACTTATTACTTACTCCATCTCATAGACGGTGACTGGTAACGTCTGTTCCTTCAGAGAGAATTTTGGGGGTTCACAGGTTTAATAATAGGCTCTGAAAACAAGACAAAGAACAATAAAACACTGTTACCAGAGACCCTCAATCCAGCAGGCTCAGAAACGGTCGTAGGGAACAGGGACTGTGGCAGACAAACCCCACAAGTTTCAAGATGACAGATTCTCATAGGTTTTTATAAAAGCAGGTGTACTAGATGATCCTTGTAGGTCCCTTCCAACTGAACTACTCTATTCTATTATAGAAGGATCAAATGAGACGACTTCAATGCATTTTCACTTCACCTTAAATTTTTTTCCAGTATCTGCCGATATCTGTTCTTCAAAACATAGGCTTTTTGGCAGTTGTAATAATCCCAAGTACCAACATCTGTGCAACACTAGACAAATAAGAGTCTACACTTTCCTGAGGCTGAGAGGGAATTCGAAAGGGGCATTAAAACCAATGGGGAGAACGGAAAGGAATATTATTTTCCCTTTTCCAAGGATC
>NW_009623723.1:0-204 GCF_000690535.1 Cariama cristata
CAGCCAGCACCCCCAGTAACCAAGGCCATCATCACCTTTGTGTCTACCCTAAGTGTCTGCACCCTCCTTTCCTTACCATGGCATGCTTGTTTTGATTGGCCAGGAAGAAAAATCTGTTGGCATGGAAATGATCAATTTTCTGAGCTTATCTGCTTTGTAGTAAGTGGGGGAGGAACGCTGGACTGGACCTGCGACACAGTCGTG
>NW_009623723.1:361-8528 GCF_000690535.1 Cariama cristata
TGAAAAAAGTTCTTAAATCTACTCCCAGTTCCCCTTGCTGCAACGTCTGAGCTGTTTTTAATTTGTATGTTGCTTTATACACTCAGCTTTACAGCTACACTGAAGTCACGCCAGTACAAATCCTGACCTGTTCTACTGAAGGAAATGGGGGCGACAGCAGCACAGAACCCTGAGGTGCAGCAGCTTTGATGGGCAATAAAAAAAAATATGCCCCTGCCCTCCCTCCCCCCCGCTAAAACACACATAAGAACTGGCTACAGCTAACTGTCTGTGTAGCGATACTCTGAACAGCATCGAGTTGTTCTATCACATTTACCACTTCTTCCAGAACTTACCACATATCTGACCAGCGCACACAAATGATTTAGAGAAACTTTTCCTAGAAATCGTTCTAAAAGCAAGCACCAAAACACGGACTTCCTCTGGCCAAACAGTGTATCAGTCAATGAAAAGTTACTTATTTCTGGTACTGAGAACTACATTCTCTACTTGACTGCCTATCATCAGTACTCTTCCTAAAAAGTGTCTTCAGTTGGGATTCTAGTCTTGCAAAAAAACATTTGGAGCTAGGATCCCCTCCCCTATGCAAGACTGACATCAGGTATAAAAGCTGATCACTCTGAAAGAGGTGGAAACCTTGTAACACAGCAGGTGGAGCTACAGCAGTGACACTGATACAACCAGGTAAGGCTCACTCAACGGCCCTACCCACGCACCGGCATGTCAACAGATCACTAAGTCTGAAGAGGATTTCATCACGACATGCCATCCTTTATTTTCCACCCAGCGCTACTGCCCGAGTCTCTCGCCACAAAACCCGTTATTTCCTGAACAAACTGTGTATCAGATCATGTGTAACCTCCACCGGGTTTAAATGATCAGACACTCGAAAGTCATCTCATCTCCTAAGTTACTGATTAAATGGTAAAGTGTACTTGTGTTTTAGACAGTGGTAACAGGCTAACCAACACCGCGTTTCCCTCCTCTTCACCCTGGCATCTGGATTTTGAATGGAGTTACTCACATTGTACTGTCATTTAGAAGTATCAGGGAGAACGAGCGTGTAGGTCAGAAAGCGTTCACGTACACATTATGTAGATTCACAAGGTCATCATCTACACTCAATACAGGGGGTTTCTGGCGTATCAACAACCGGTCAGGTATAGCTTCTGTCAAACTTCGAGTTAACGGACAACACAATCTTACCAGATTCACAAGAAGAATCCATTTGAAACATGAATAAGCAGAGATGTGAGACTTCAGTTCCCAGTCCTCTGGAGATGAACCTTCTACGTGGCCAGAAATGCAGGTTTTCATGCAAAAATCATCTACTCTCAATACAGGGGGCTTCTGGCGTATCAACAACCGGTCAGATATAGCTTCTGTCAAACCTTCGAGTTAACGGACAACACAATCTTACCAGATTCACAAGAAGAATCCATTTGAAACATGAATAAGCAGAGATGTGAGACTTCAGTTCCCAGTCCTCTGGAGATGAACCTTCTACGTGGCCAGAAATGCAGGTTTTCATGCAAAACAGACTGAAGCTCCTGACAAGTCTGAATGGCACCAATCATTCCAGATTTCAGGGTAGAACCTAACTACTCAGAAAAATCCTTCTGCATTGAGTCAAAGAGGACAAGATGACTTGATCCAGGAGTGGTTTGGGGTTCTTTTAGGGGTTTTGGCTCTATCTGTTCCCCTCCTTCTGTAGCGATCTGTTTAGGATGCTTCTTGTGAAAAATAGCCATGTTTCTTAATAAGTGAAGTCTGGGCAGACTTCACTTGGACAGGTAAGATACAAACTTATGTAAAGCATGTCAACCTCTCAGAAAAATGATTTGCTGAAGCTACCAGTAAAATGAAGAGAATCAGTGGCTGCTAAATAACCTAGCTGCTGCTCTGACAACAAAAAACCCAAAAAGAACCAAAAAAACCCCCACAAACCTCAATTTTGAACTATTTGGAATAACTGAGTCAGAAAAGGTGGGTGTATATCCTACAAAAATGCCTATGCTTCAAGCTTTGATAGCATCAAAAGCATTACAAACTGTCTTTGTACTAAGTCAAAGGAAGAAATAGAGCAATTCCCACAGAGCTAAAAGAGCCTTTAAGATCTCTTCTGTTTTGGCCGTTAGCTGAAGAACAGTGGGGTGCAGGGTGGAGAGGAGCCCCGTTTCTGTCTGCCCCGGTCTATCACCTCGCCACTATACGCTGCCAGCAATTCCAGCGGTCCAGGACACGGCTCTGCAAACCCAACACCTCAGTCCGTCATCCAGAAGCCCACGGTGCGCCTGGGCATCCCAACAGCCTCCTGCAAACACCAGAAAGCCAGGCCTCCCTGTCATTGATCGGGACCACTGAAGATTGCAGCACCTAAAGTAACAGACATTCCAAGGGAAGCTCAGCTTCAGACTGAAAATGTTACATTTCTTGGGATGCCAGAATGACAAAAATTAGCTTTCCTTAATAAAAAGGCCTTTCATCTTTTGCAATATATGTCAAAATATCAGGCTGTGCTCCTCCAAATTCACTGTAGCAGAAGCATATCTTCATGTAACAGCACAATTAAATGTATCAATGTTGCCGGTGATTTTTAAATATCAGTCTTTTGAACAGGTATGGTACCACTCACTACAGAGACTGCTGAAGAACACTGTCAGCATCCGTGAGGTGGTACAGCTTCCAGCAAGTGCTCATTTCTTATTTTACTGTTATTACTTCAGCTGCTTTCAATTCTCATGTCAAGTTTTGCCATGTACCTGCTGATGAGGGTTAGGGTATTGCAATACCTGTTTGGACAGTGAATATGGTAGTACAGCAATTCCTAAAGCTTTAAGACTGGAGCTGTTCACATTTCACTTGACTGCGGGAGCCTCAGCCTGTACCTGCTGCTACCCAAGTCCCCTACTGAAGTTAGCAGGACGTGCCACTGCTATTGACACGCAGCAGTACCGCATCGGTACGACCATAAGGTCTTAACTACCAGCAGAGAGTTCCTGTCCCCAGAGCTCCCAGCCTAAGCACAGCTGAAGGATCAGGTCTTCAGGTAAGTAACGGGTTAAAGAATAAGAGCTTTGGTAATGGAGAGAAATTAACTGAAAAAATCCAAAGTGTTTTCAGATGATTTTAACCCACTGAAGGCACAGTGTTGTTCATTTAGTTTGATAGGGCAGGGGAGGGAACCAATCTTCAAAGCAGCTGAGAAAGTCAACGCAACCCATTTCAGAGCTCAGCTCGTGCAAGGGCGGCAGTCAGAAGTATAACACAGCAGAACCCAGAACGCACTGCTGCATTTTTCCACCAAGTGCTACAGAGATCAGGGTGAGGTGTGGGAGGACGGCCTACCGCACGCTCAGGAACAGCCACAACCTGGACTTCACTTGCCTTTATGTTCACAGCCACATAGCTTCAGGCTCACGAGGCCACGCGGCGCTCCGTCCCGGCCACGCAGCAATCGCAGCTTGCCCTGCCTTGGGATTCACACCTCACACCACACTTCGCTTCTCACCATGTCTCCCACACATTTCCTTAACAACAAGCTACATTACTACAATCCCATGGCTTTGGCAGTGCTGGCGATTTTAGGAAAAACACAGGCTGCTTTTTCTTTTTGCATAACACTCCTGTCATTTTCTTCCCTGCAACTACGCCACTCTTCTCTGCACGTAGTGAGCTTTTCTTTTGCACAACTCTGCTACCAAAGCAGCTCCCTGTTTTACAGCCTGTGCAAATGAAATACCTGTGATACTTAACCCAGACTCGTGTACCTTTGTGTGTGACTGTTTACATATACATTTGTGACATGGGAAATAAACAAGCTATCAACTTTACTCTTGTCTAATTCTGTAACTCTCCCATAAAACATTAACTACCGAGTATACAAAATAAGCCTTCATATCTGTCATAATCAAATGGAGCTATGTAACAGTATTCTGCTTAAGAGTTCCTCCTATCTTTCCACACCTGCTTCTTCCCCCTTTTCTTAGAAGTAGCAGCCTGCCCACACATCCATTACCTAGGCTTGATAATAATTTGGGTTGGGTTTTTTTTTTCTTTAACCCCCAGCAACCTGAAATAATACACCTGCTATCTAAATCACACCATCAAGAAAAACCTTCCCCCCAGCTTCAGCCATGTTAGCATTCATGCAGTGAAAGAGAGTACAGCATTCGGTCTCAGCTGTGAAGTTCACATGATCACGGTTGTTACACTAAGACTGGTAAAAGCAAAACTGCGGCAAGGTGCGCTCCCCTCCCTCCTTCTGAAGCATCACTTCGTCCATGTATTTCACCTTCCCTGCCAAGGAAAGGAGCAGCTATTGTAAAACACTACAAAATAGTTTAATATAGCCCAAATATGAAGGTCCAGCCGCACTAATTTAAGGTGACACTTGGGCTGCTCAGTGCCAAGTTTGTGTTCAAAATACCTTAGTCCACCAAGGTCTATAGCTACGGGTTGCTTGTACCCATGAGGCTCAACAGCCTTCCCTGTGGGTCTGCCATTCTCTCTGTAACACTGACCATACAACCCCTTGTAGCTACCAAAGACCTCTTACTGCTGTACAATTTTTTTTTTCTTTGTCACGTGGACCCCATTCTGTTCTGGATGATTAAGGCAGGACAGCTCATAGCCTGATGGATTTTGGAATAAAATCCAGGAGAGCATTTATCCTCCCTGACACAAGTCAGACATTTTATCCACATGACACAGCAATAACTTCTACCCCAGCACTGTGACTGACACTTCCTACAAAGGAAATTCCCAGCTAAATAATAATCAGTACATCGCTCCCGATTCCAGGGGAGCTCACCAACAAAACTATTTCTGTTACCTGACTTTATCTACAGCAAACCATGGAGTTTAGAATCTAAAGCAAGATGTTAGAAAGAGCAAACTTTCTTTTCATCCATAATTAGTTACAGGAAAACTCAAAATTTCTTGCCGCGTTTCTGACAATCGCTAACGGAGCAGTTACTTTTCTGGAAGGGGCTCTGGTTGTTATCAAGTGTTCAGAGCTGTCTCTAAAATCAGGGAAGTTCTTATCAATACACCTAACCTTCACAGCAAATACCCAACAGTCACTCAGCAGCAAGGAAGCGGGACAGTAATACGCATCATAATGTCATCGCAAAATGAGTCTGGGAAGAGGTGGGGGGGGGGGGGGGGGGGGTCAAACCATTACTGACCCAGCATTTCAGGAGTTCCCTGGATACATTTAAGACAAACAAGAAAGAAACTCCATATACAGACTCAAAAGTTCAGTGGCACGTTCCCATGAGTGTCAGATATAGTACAAAGCAACTCCTCAGAACACCGTAAGAACAGCTACACCAGAACCCCTCTAACCCAAGAATGATCAGTATCATGCTGAAGAACAGTATTTCCCCTTTATATTCTCCCAGATTCCAGCAACCCACTGGTTCAGGATTATGAGTTTTCATCAGCTCCAGTGACCTGCAGAAAAAAAAACACAAACCCACACCACCAAAAAGCTCCAAAAATCCAAAAAACTCCAAACTTATCTCCCTGTAAAATAAAAGCAATCTCAGGATAACTGACCAGCAATTTGCTTGAGGTACAACCCACTGAAAAAAAATTCTGTTCATGGGATTCCCAGTGCTTGGCTACTACTTTAGAAGCTCAACTACTTGACTGAACAACAAAAACCACCTGTAATAATCTCAAAAACCAAACGCTATTTCTGCAGATCGGTGCAGTTACTGACATTTTATCTTCCTCTTCCACGTGCGCTGCTTTTCACAGGAACATTACCAGGTAAGTTACTGTTATTTTTTGAGACCTACAATAAATGAAAATAGCCGGTTAGTTCAAGCAATATAGTCCTTCCCTCCCCCCCAAATATACATACTTCCATTTTAACATTAGTGTCATTTACAGCCACCCACACTCTAAAGAAATAGGATAATTACCCACACCTCACACCTACTCAATTCTTTCCCTTCTGGGGAACACTCAAGACACTGATTTATAACAGCTTTCTGCTCAAGGCCTGTCACCTCTGAAACAGCATTTATTTAGTATGAAGTAAATGCTAAAGCATTGTGAAATTTTACATCTGTTCCATTTTGGTTTAAACTATAAAATAAAGTAATAAAAATACGAAACCCCAGGAAATGCCTCAAAAGGGAATGAGGCAGGCTTGCACCATCTTTACCATACTCTCAGGCAGGACAGCTTGGGGCAGCTTATTCCCCCCAGGAAGCCTTTGCTACTGTGTTTTGTGAGCCATTAAGAAACCTTATTGAGAAAAGTCACTTAACCAATTTAAATGTTTTGCTTCGGTTCGATCGATCACCGGACTTCATTAGCTTAAAGAGCTTAAACATACCATACTGCTATCCAGCAACAGGATCTTTTCTAACAGGATGTCACCAAAGACAGCAGGAAAAAACCACAATAAGCAACACAAGTCAATCTTTATTGAAAACTGAAGTATTAATACATAACAATTCTTGTTACAATAAACGTGCTTTTAAGAATTTAAGTCTGAGCTCATCTACTCATTGAATTGCATAAAAAATAAAAAAAGTATGAATTTTCACAATTGAACTGGCTCAGAATGGAATCTCCACTCTTTGTGTTGGTGCGATAGTTCAATGCAGGAGTGAGTGATGCCTTAAAACTTATTCTGGAAGACAACATTGACCTAAACTTAAAAAAAGTACCAATACAACTGTTCTTAAGACAGTTTTAAAAAAAGTCATAAAAAGGAAACCTGTGTCTATTTCATAACAAACATGGAGAACTATTACTGGGGCCTCTTGTACTTCCATTGCATGCACTCACTTTTTCAAATCTTAGACAGGAGGGCAGCCAATAATAGCATTACAATTAAAAAAACCCCACTAACAAATCCATTCTACTTAAAACAAGTCTGTACAGCAGTCAGCTAAAAAAAGCTTTCCCAGTTTGCCTGCTAAGTGCCCAAAAGTCACAACAGTTTAGAAAAGTCACGTTCACTTCCTTGATGTTGAAACTTCAGAGCCCACAAATCATTTAGAGTATTTTTTTTTAAAATCACAAATGGACCCTTACTACCTGTGGAATTCAGGTGTTTCAGTGTTACACTCAACCCACACAAGAAAAGGTTTCCTTGTCCCCAGAGAAGCACTGTTGTTCTTCCCTTTCTTCTCTCTACAAAACGCACCTCACTTCCTCTCCGCAGCCTGCCAAGCAGAGTACACAGCCTCCTGAAAGAGCCCTCACTACTTCAGAGGAGATCTCTGAGTTAACTTGATTCTTGGCGAGGCTTGACACGCAAAACTATCCTAACTTTGCTGCAGTTGTTCCTGTTAATCAGCATTCCACCTCATCAAATCTGAGGGTCTCTGCAGGAAGCTTGGAGTTGGTAAAATACAGGATTAGAAAGCTGATGCTTATTAACGAGAACAATCTGAAAGAGCTTAAATCTTTATGTCTTTTGAATAGGTGTTCACAAACACTGCGACACGAGGATTAATGCGCTGCTTTTGACCCTCTGCAGATGCCAAGGGCGGCCAGTGACACCTGCGGGAGCAGGCTGGATACCAACCATGCCCCTTTCCTACCGACCACTTTCCTACCCACCACCTGGGCAGCTGCCAATCACTATTCAACCACTGCAGCATCCACCCTCTTTCCCACAAGTTCCAGCCGAAGCATCACTACTGTTTGTGTTCCTAAGATGGGAGGTTTTGCATACATGGTATTCACTACTCTCTAGTATGAGTTTAAGCCTAGAGTTAAGTGGTGGTATTGGATCACTGCGCTTACCTATTCACGCAAAAGTATGTACTAAATCCAAATGAATAGTGTATAATCCTGTGCGTAAGTACTGGGGAGTGATTCCAAGTCAATTCTGACCATCTCTTGCTCAGATACCTTACTACCCAGTAGCAGTAAAGCTAGAATGCTCCACAGAGAGTAGTCAATGCTGAGTACCCTGGTATACAACTCTGTACCATGAACTATTCTCAGACAACACTAAGACATGGTGGTACTTATGGGTGGTGGTGGTGGTGGTTTGCTCTTTTTTCAGTGGATGAAGCAATACAAGGAAGGACTTCAACTACAATAAAGGATTTTTTTTTCAACTACCACTGCATCTAAGCATTTAACTTGCATAGTACACTCAAAAAAGCCGCTTTCTTGAACAGCATTCCTG
>NW_009623723.1:8595-30566 GCF_000690535.1 Cariama cristata
CCTGCATGTCTCCTAGAAACTTCAAACAGGAGATGGTTTCAACAAACATAAGCAAGATCTAGCAGTAGGTTCTGTTTTCCTTCCCAGTGTTTTGTTAATAACCACCACACCACTGACTAGGGCTACAAGTTTTTGATGCCAATTATCAGCCATTTTTCTTTTGCTGCTGCTACATTTAAAAGACATTATCATCAGTTGTTACTGACATAGGGAATACCTCAGTTTTTAAAAAATACTTTATCTAAACTCAACACCTGAAATTTGAATTTAAAAAAAAAGTCAATCTTTCTTGGACTTCTCTTTGTTATTGCTGCAACAATTATTTTCAGTTCCAGGTTTAAAGTAGTACTTTTTTTTTTAATCATATAAAGCTGCCATAAAAGTTTTTTTTTTTAATTTTTTTTTTTTTTAAAGAGAAGCTTGATCTGAAATGTCTCTACTGCACTAGCTCTTTTCATTTGCTGAGGAGCTCTAGTGCAAACACATACTGTGTATTTATTTATAAAGGAATTCTAAATAGGGAATGTTATATAAAAAGCAGGAGAGAATGTTTCATAAGACCCTCACTGTGTAAACGCCTATTTAATGATGTACAGTTTCCCCCGCCACAGTTTTATATCCATGCTTTCTACTATTTGCAACAAAATACCATTAAGATAGTTATATATACACATATTCCCCCCGTCCCCCTGCACTGTGCTTTTGGTAACTTTCTGTATCTACTACTGGAGACATGCTCCATCCTCCCAGTAAATTACCATCGATCAAAACTGGAAGGTGCAGTACCTTTTAAAAAAAGGTACAGTTTCCCTCTCGTGGATGAATCCCATAATGCAACTTAGAAAAAAAAAGTGCTCAAGTAAGTGAGACTGCCTAAATGTTATGGAATATTATACAGAGACCAATTCCAAGATGACATTTAGGAATCCGAAGTTAGAGCAAATATATAGGAAGTTATATTCATTCCTTAACTATTTATCTATTGCAGCATTCATGAAAGTTCTCTCCTATGATTTTCAAAGCTTTCGTTTATTGGGTGATGAGACAGGAGACTGCAAAGCTTTGAGCTTGTTCTTTATAGCTTCTCCCCAATATAGCACTGTTTCACACCTCAGCTCTTTGTTAAAATCATGCTAAGACAACAAAATGTCACTCTCTACTAGCTAAAATGGACAAATGGCCTGTATTAACGTTCACTGTACTCTCCGGCACACCTGACTAATGAAAGCTGCAAATCTACTACACAAATGGGATTGTTAAACAGACTTGAACAAAGCAGTACAGATTCAAATAAGTTTGTCTGGGGTAATTTTCTGCTCCATATAAAAACATATGGAAATCCCTAAGCTGCAGTAAGTGCTCATGAGTAAGGTTTAAAGTACAAGTACTTACTTGAACAACAGTTACGTTCAAGGCATTAGAAATAAGGGGGCCGTCCACTGACAGTGATTCACGCAAAATAAACCTAAACTTTATTAAACAAAAAAAAAGTACAAAATATGGAGAGTGAGTGCTTACTGTAAAAAATAAAGTTACTGAAGGCTCTAACCACCAACAGATTACGAAGGTACATAAGCCTCCCACCAGGGCAGAGTACTGGAATGGCAGCATTAAATCAGCACTGATGCTACCGTGAAGTAGCTGCCAAATGTGTATAGGAGCAGAACACCCCAAAACAAAGCGTAACTAGATAAACAACTTAAAAAGGAAAAAAAAAAAAAGAAAACAAAAACCAAGAAACAACTGACTTCTGAATGGAAGTTAGCCTAGAAGAACAATACAGCCTGATATACCTCTGTGTAAACACTTAAAAGGGAACAACATTTTATAACCATTTACTGCATAATTTATTGTAGGCAGAATGTATCCAAAAAAAAAAATCGCATCTTTCTGGAATCATAAGTCAAGCAGGTTTAAGAAAAACCTCGATTTTAATGTGCAATAGTCAAATTTAAAAATTTAAAATCTCCCCCTAACAATTTTGGTATACAAATGGGTTCTAAGGCTAGCCCTTTATCCCCACAGCATTTGCTTTGAGGTACTTTTTAAAAATTGAAGTTGCAAGAAAGAATATTAGAAATGACTCGTTGCAATGAAATGCTAATCTGCAGTCAAGTCTTATTTTACATGCTTCCAAGTGCAATTTAGGAAGTAAAAAAAGAAAATACTAAGAAAACGCATCAAAATGCTGTAACCAACAAATGGCTCCTACTCCAATTACAAATATTTTCAGGAAAAAAAAAAAAGAACAGCTATTTGAAACCTCTATATTCTGGCAGCCCTACTACACAGCATATCCATAGTCCCTACTGCAAGTAGCTAATATGGGAATTGTGTTAAAATGATTTGTTCCCCTTTAACATACTCATCAGGCACACAAGCTTTCCTCAGAATAACATGCAGCTGAACGCCTGTTCATTGTAGAAAGCCCTAGAATTTAAGTTTCAGGAAAGCAAGCCCGATCAACTGCACATACATTTTCAACTGACTACAACATTCTTTAGGAAACACAGCACAGATTTCCTGAACTGAGAACTAAAAGCAAGTGTTTTTCTATCAGTCTGTGTGGCAGTCTCACTTTGACACATCTTGCATCATCTGAAAGATAGTACTGGATATATATCTCCCCAGGACATACAATTCATTATGCAGGTGATGTCACCTCCTACTATTCCTAAGAGCCAGTTTTGCCTCAAGGAAGTTTGCTTTATTTACTGGCACACAGAGCATTACCTTTGTCATTTCATTCTGATCCTTAAGAACATCTGTATAACACTGAATCTGTTTAATGAAAATGAAAAGGTATGAAGTAAACTAATCGTGTGCAGGATTTCTACAGCTTGTCTGACTCATTTTCCAGTCACTCCAATTTAGTAGTTTAATTTGAAAAGAATACATCACTTAAATAAAAATATGGCCCTTTTAAACTGGCAACTCCATCAACCTGAAAAAGGTTGAAGCACTTATCTAATGTATATGATGGTACTCTATAAAGAAACTCACTTTCATGATTCTACCTTTTAAGACCCTGCATACATTACAACAGTGCATTAGTGATACAAGTTGTAAAACACTTTTCGGTTCCTTTGGATTTGCATATGATGGTTTTTGCATCAGTCACTGCAGGTAGATTGAGCAAGCTTTGTTTTTGTGTTTTAACATGCATTCAACTAGATATGGATCAGAATAAATTTATACTCCCTTTTTATCATTATAATTAGCTAAAAAATTGCAAGACAGTCCACAAAACAGGATTTGCTTTAAGACTAACTGCTGGAGTTCCAAGATGTAAGATATGCAGCACTGGAAAATCTTCAGTGATCAGGAATTAGTAGTGTTTAGCCAAGTGTTGAAAGCATTCAGAAGAAAAGTCCTGGTTGGAGGCATGAGGGCTTCAGCACCAACTTTTAAACCTCAATTTCTTGATTGCATATCTCCCATCTTCAAACCTACGTTAAGAGGGGGGGGGGAGTGGGGGAAGTCAGAAATATTCTCAATTATGTGAAATACTATTCGAGTATGGCAGAACATCCTCACACTACATGCACCACATTGACACGCACACACAATGGACATTAAGTATTACATAATGCTACCCTAGCACTCATCCAGTCAACTGAAATCTATAGGCTTCTCGGTTAAGAATTCACTACAGTGATTTTCTCCTGACATGTCCATTCCAGCTCTGTCATTACTAGTAGTTTTGTCTTAAGTAGAAGGTGTAATATTAAAAAGGTATTTTATGCTAAATTTAATTATCAGCAGTCATGAGTTTAGTCACAGCAAAACTCACTTTTTATACTCATGTAATACGACACTCTTGGATGAAATATTCTATGTGAAACATTTCAGACCTGCAGACTGGTATGCAGCATCACAGCAAAATGAGAAATGGCTGTTGCATTACTAACTCAAAGGGAGTAAGTCACCTGTAATCACAGAGCTCTGGACTCCTAACTGCTGAAACAGAAGTCCAGAGAAAGTTAAAACAAAGTTAACTTTGTCATAAACTAAATGGACTAAAAGTGAAAATTTCTAGTTCAGTTGGTCTGATAAATCCATATTTCAAATGAAGTTGTTCTCAATTTATGCTAAAAAAACCCACAGAAACAGAAGCGAGGATCCCAAAAACACTGGGCTTTGTGTCAGTTTGACACATATTACACCCCCAAAATCCATCCCACCTGATAGCAGATTTCAAAATTAAACTCTTTTCTTGCAACCCATAATCTAAATTTTGGTCTACACTAGAAGTGATTTTTCTATGTTCACTGCAAAAAGTATGAACTGATATTTACCTGAAACGGAGTGAATATATGACATTAAGTCAAGGTTGTGAATTTGTTTCAGCACCCTGTGAGAAAGATTCACCCCCAGAGCAAGGCAAAATGCTTACCTTGCCTACATATGTAGGCAATCAAAAATAAGACTACCAAGTTAGACTCATTGTTTCATTCAGGAATCACAGTACTCCTAAATTCACCAATTACCAACGAATCCAAAATACTGGATACATTTAGTCCCAGATGTACTTTAAGGCAAACTTGGGGCTCATTCTTTCAAATTCAACAAACATGAACGATAAAAATGACTCATGATTTCTGAAGATACAGACCACTGAAGAAGTCCCACTAGGCTTCTCTCCTTTGCAGGGAACAGCTATTACATAAGCAATAATTTTCGTGTATTCTTACTCAATTAGAATACTGTAGAAGTACCCCAGACTGCTTACCTTCTGAAGAGTCTCTGAAAGAACCTGCAATGCTGTAATTTATAAGAAAGATTAACTGCTTTCACTCTAAATCGGTAACTTACACTGACTGCCAGGATGATCACCACTGTGGGGGCACATAACTATAGGTTGGTGTTCCTGGAGCCCGATATGTGGGCATAGTAACTGGATGAGGGGCTACTGGAGTTGGGGAATGAGTTGTCAACAAAGTACCTAGGATGAAGAGAACATTTTTTTCAGTAAGCACAAATTCTAGCACAGAGCAAAAAAGAAGGGGAGAAGAAAAAAAGAGTTAATTTTAAAAACAGTGACAGCTTGCTCATCTTCCAATTTAAAATTACCAGTATCATTTTTGCACTCCAACCTCAATCTTCCTTCAAACATTTATGCAAGGGGATCATTTTGATGTTTTGTCCAATGCACACAAAGATACTCATTACTCAAAAACAGCTCTAGCAGAAAACCTGCAACATAAGCATTACTCACTGCAAAACTTTTTCCCACAGCAGGCTTTACATGCCATAAGAATACTTGATGGTAGAGATAACTTGACTGATACATCAGAATAAACTAGTTCTTGTTTGCATTATTACAGATAGGGTTTTTTTACAGACTAAGGGGCTTCAGAAACAAACACACTGAGATAGCAGGATCTTAAGTCTTGCTCTACAGCACTTTGTAGAAACAAACACCTGAGATAAGCTTGCCCACATACAAAACTCTAATGTTAGCTCAGTTTGTGACACATAACTTCTCCAGTTTTGAGGTTCCTCAAATTAAATGATAAATTTGACAAGATAAAACCCAGAATCTGAAAGCAAGCTCATGGTTTTCATTTTTTAGATTACTGAATTGAGCACCCTTTCACTGAATGTGGACTTTTCTTCATGAGTTCACACCCACGGAGTAACAAAGCATGAGACCCCTCACCTCAATAAACAGTCTAGATTATTGGTTAAACAACATTTTCTCCAAAACACCACCACTAAAAGAGCACGACATTAGGAAGCAGACGTTCCTAACCAATGCCTGTGACACAGAAGACCTGCAGGTAAGTGCAAACACATAAAATGTTAACACACAAAGAAGGTCAGCAATATGACGGGTGGGCTGAAAACACTGCATTTTCCTTAGCCTTAAGAGGTTGCTGTTTTCAACTAGGCACAGAGAAATGTATTGAGAAGAGGAAGACAGACTCTTGACACTGGTAAGACGAGAAGCAAAGGCTGCAAGACTAAGTGAAATTCCATACAGATATAAAGAAAAAGTACTTTACCATAGTACTAATATCTGAAAAGAGGACATGGTATCTTCATCCTTAGAGATGATGAAAATATCACTCAGTAAGTACACAACCCAATCTAGCGGGACCCATTTTGAAGATGCTGGAGATGACCTACAGAAGTCCCTTCTAATCTAAACAATTTTCCGATTCTGCCAGGCACATCTCTGGCATCACATGTTTGTAATGCAGCTGCATTCTGACTCCAATCAAAAGGAGATCTTCATCAATAGAACATAAGGGTTTTAAGTTCACGTACCTGCTGACATTGCCATAGTAGTCCCAGCCACCATCCCCATAGTCACACCGTTTCCTCTCGGTGGTGGAATCGGAGCAGGATACATAGTCGCTGGCATGCCGTTAGGCTGCACAACTGTGGTGTGGTGAATTACGTGGGGTGGTGCTGCATATAAAGGCTGTGTGTAGTAAGTGCCTTGCTGTTGGAGGAAAAAAAAGTAACTCATTTAGGATAACATTTGAAGCAGGGACCTTTGTAGAATTCCAATGCTGACTGTACCTTCAACAGTAAGGGCTCATTCTTCATTCACTCGTCATTCGTTCCCTTCATTTCCTATCTTTTCATATATTAATCCATGACAGAACTTCTCTCTCTTCCACAACTTTTTATTCAGCTGCTTTTAGTTAAAGAACCAAAGGTTTTTTACAAATCCAAATACACTAAGCAGACTGGATAAACCCTGTTACGTGCTTATTTATTCCCTTCAACTACCCTGTACATATCAGACAAGTTTCATCTATGCAAGGCAGCGGCCAACTTTTCCCCAAAATACCACGTTTGCTAAAGGGTCTTAATTCTATTCTTTCTACTAGTTTTCAACAGTTTGCCTAGTATGAGACTTGGTAACTCCCTGAATCAAAACAGAGGCTTCTTCAAAAAATCAATGCAAGTTTATGACAATTTTTGACAAAACAAAATCAGGATGTGGTAGTTACAGCATTCAGCACACATTTTTAAAACTACTGAATCTAGTGTCTCTTCAAAGACCGAACACATTATCAGTAAGTGCAAAGTAAGTGTCATGTGAGATAGAATGCATAAGTGCACACACACACTCTGTAAATCACTGTATTAAGAACTCCTACTATAGGCAGCTAAACATTCGCTCCAGATGTGATATAACAGTTCAGAGTTCAAGCAGATATTACAAGGTAAACAAAACAGTATCCAAACAGACAGTTTTTTGGTTTTGTTCATTCACCTGTGCATATGGATTCTGCTGTGGATAGGCACTTCGAACTGGGTACACAGCAGTCTGATAGGGATTCGGTGACGAAGAATATGGGGGCACTGCTCCACTAGTGGGTGAACAAGATACTTTATACGGGGTTCCTGGTGTATAACCTGAAACAAAGGTAAATCTGCATTAAAAACATGAAAAACAAGAGTCAGTACACTGCTTTCTAAAGTCAGGGGTAACAATTTTCTTAATTTCCAAATTCCTTAATCTTCACGTGAGTACTTAGTAGGCTAGTCTCAATATCCAAGCACAAGTTCTATCGTTTACGTAATACTGGTAACTGTCAGAAAAAAAAAAAATACTTGACTGTGTCAACTAAGCATGAAAAGTTAACTGTATTTTTTCACAATTTGCTTTCCAAATCTATGGATACGGGATTAAAAAAGTGGATTTGGATTTCTGTAGTAATACCATTAAATACTTGGATTCGGTATATTAGGCAGCATTCCTACTTAGGAGGATTTGGCACATGTTAATATGAGCCCAGCTCTCAACACAGCCCAAATTGTACTGGTAAAACATAGTAACGGTTAACTAACCTGCAGTTCCTTTCTGTAGGAGATGAAACAGCACAAGAATTACACGATTCTGATTTTTGAAATTGTTAAGAGCTCAAGATAGGTTTTTCAGAGAACTGAGACACATAATCTGCAACCTTGCTTCAACTTACATTTATTCATATTTGTTTTCTGGCATTTTCTGAACTGGCTAAAATAAATACGAAAAGCCACACCTTTAAAGCACAAGCACTGTAGAGTTCATTGCAACTGCAAATTAGACTTCAAAGGCACTTTAACATCTTTAAATTTTCTTTTTGTGTATTACATACTTAGACATACACTTGATTATCACTTAAGAATTACTTTTGTACGTTATAGTAAGACTTCAGATGACATCAGAAAGAATTTTGCATTCCTATTACAAGGCCCCCCAGATCAGTCTGCCTTGTAAATGCTGGGAACTGTTCAATTTTTACAGGTATAAGTAGCAAGTGCTGGCTCAGATCCTGCCTAAAGACAGCTCCTCTGTAATTCCTCCAGCCCTCATCCGACAAGGTCTCAGGATAACAGAACAAGGGCTTGATGGAGGAGATGGAGGAGATCTATGAGATGTACCACTGCTGCTGCACGCTACACTCCCACAATTATACTATAGCTTAATGGCCAGAGTGGGAATACAAATACCTTAGCAGCAGCATCCACCAGAAACAACATGTAGGGTAGTAAACAACAGGCACGACCCGTTCTGGAGAAAGCATCCAGGCCCTAGCCTATGCTATGCTGGGTTTCCTGCAGGTTCACCACACTAGGAGACCAAACATCCACAGAGACAATTTTTATTTAGTTGGAACTGTACAAACTAGTACTAGGGCAACATGAGAAAAAACACCTCGTAATTACAGAAAAAAAGAAAGATACTATCAGAATAATTAGGTTGACTTTAAAAACTGTCTAGAATGTGTCATCTTCAATACAGAAAACAAATCTGAAGCTCTGAAGCCATATAGCAGAGAGAACACTGGCATTTGCATTGTGAAAAAAATGAGTCTGCGCAAACAGCATGATGACAGATGACCTTCATTCTTTTTGCTATGTTAACGAAGTAATAGGTTTACTACGTCTTGGTTGTTTTTTTCTTTTTTTTAATAGAATTTATCACTTTTAGGAGACACTAAAGAAAGCTCCCACAGCACTTAATCTGAACTCTCGTTTTTAGAGATTCTAAGCATTTGACGAATAGAGCATGCTGAGGAAGTAACTTCTATTTCTACAATGGGGACCTATTTGTGTTGAAAAACTCAGCTACCAAATGCTGAACACAAAGCATCACTACTGAACTACAACTATGTTCTCAGTCAAACCCACTCTCAGCTGGATACAGCTGCACAGGAAATTTAACTTGTACTCTTGCAAAGCGGTACATCTGGACAAGAGGTGTTCTACCTTGGCATTTAATTTTTTTTGTCCCTTACAGGGACCAAAGACCTTAAAAGTAAACCACATGGTTATTAAAAACCACAGAAATTTAAGAAAGATACCTGTAAAAAGGTACCCTTTCTGAACAGCAGTGGCACCTTCAAATACTGCTGCGTGATGTAATTTTACAAAACGTTTGATTCTACAAATAAGTACTTACAATCAGAAAAGTTAAAAAAATATCCCTGCTGTTACAACAAAGTACTTCAAGTTGTTATCTATCCAAATTAGAAGATCTGGACATTTTGAACATTAATTCATAGCTTAAATAGCAGCCAAAATTTAAAGCTATTCTTAGTTCTGAAATAAAAGCTTATTTCCTAGTCAACAGCAATAAAAACTCTAATAGCACCAGCTTAAAAAAAAAAATTAAGAACATTTGAAGATGGTATATGACTTCTATACGTCTTTATTCCTTTTTCACATGAAACTGAAAAATTTCTTACTCTAACTTTGTTACATAGCATGAGATATATTCTGAGATTGATCAAAGTAAACTAATCTTACAACACAATTAAGTCAAGTCAAGAATCTTCCCCAGAAACCATAACCTTCTATTACAACATAACTGACATGGAGGAAAAAACCCAATCAACTGGATAAAACCATTGGTCTTGTGATTTGCTAAATTGATTACATGCAGCTTATGTTCATCTTCCCGCAGTAGGATTTGCAAACTGCAACTGGTACCGAGACTGGAACTACCTCTCAGTTATCTGATCCTACGGTCAAAAACTACAGCTACTCCTCAGCACAGCTGCAGGAATCCTGATGATATAAACAATGGAGCACAGAAGGCAGAGCCACATCACTAAGGTAATCTCAAACGTGAAACTGAACAGTCTATTAGTAATACAAGCCGATAATAAAAGCCCACATAGGGTTTTGATTCCAATGCTAAGAGTCATACCCCTGATGGGAACTGCTCTCCCTTGACCATCACTCCAAAAAGTTCTGAAGCAATCCAGTGCAAATGCAAGCTGGTACCCCTAGATACTTGCAAAGAGGCAATACCCTATCCAAAGGACAGATTTATTTTTTTTTTTTAAATTACTGGAACTTGTAATAGGCATCTGTTTCCCTACCTTAAATTCAAGATCGAAGATCAGCCAAAATCAGTTCTGCACTCGCCATGCCTCTAAGCAGCAAACTGAACAGAGACAGGCTGTACCAACTAGAATACTCCACAGTTCCAAGGAAAGCTATCCGCTTTTAACAGGTTCTGCAGGCAAACATTTTAGATGACTTTCTCTTGCCTCAGTAATTGCTGCCACACCCTTTTAAGAGTCTCCCGGTAGTTAATGAAATGCTGTATGTTACAAACACTGAACTTCACTACTGCAAGCAGGTTTCCACAACACAAGCTTCCCAATTTCAAGCAGCATCCTTTCCTATCCCTGTAAGTTACATGAGCATTCAGGGACAAATTTGGTTATGTACCATGCATCTCTCTGAAAAACTGGCATAATACATGCAAGTGAAAGAGTTCCTGAAGATGGCCCAGATCTACATTAACAAAGCAACATAAGGAACTCCTTAGCATGCAAAATAACCACAGAGAGAATACTGTTCGATCAGATATATGTTCCTGGTTTAAGTGGAAATTAAATGCTACCAGTTTCTGTTTTGTTTCAAGCATTAGCACATCAAAATCATCTTCTATTAGCAAAAGCAGAACTACACAAAAACAACTTAGGTGAGTGCTTTGGTTTCTCTTGTGTCTGTTTTTCTGTCTCCCTTTTCCCAGGCTCATCACATTCTCTTTCTCTGAAGTGAGAAGCATGCAAGTGCAGTTACCTAAAAACACCCCCAATATCCACTATGGACAAAAGAGTTTTACCCAGCAATCAGGCTTTCCAGACAATCAGTTCATGCAAGATAATTTTAAGGGCAGAAAGAAGACAGCAAGCTACACTTGTAAAGGTATGATTTAAGAAAAGGATGAAAAAGAATAATTTTGAAAACAACAGACAGAAGAAAAAAGGGAATCTGGAAACAACCAATAGGATGCAAAGCAAGCAGAATCACAAAGGAAGCAGTAAAGGGAAACGTGACGCAATCCTCAAGTTTCAGCCTGAAATATAGCAACAATAGCTAAAAACTCAGCTTTTCTGTTCTCTGAACGTGAAAGCAGTATGACTTAAGACAAGATTATACTAATTTTAATTTATCAGATGACTCCTTATGAGTCATATTCAAAGTAACGTAAAACTTATCCCACAGTGTGTTACTGTAAGCCTCTACAGCTTCTTCTCATTCTTGGTTCCAACAACTTTCAAACTTCAGGTTACAGCTCTGACATACTTAGTACACATACCTGTTTGGAAGGTAGGATTTGCTCCAGGGTACATATTAGGGGAATAGGCAGGAGCAGCCGCTGCATAGCCCATTGGGAAGCCAGCTAGAAGAAAGAATGTGCCAAAGTTATTTTCTAGACTGATTGCACAGCCTAACCAGACTCTACTCAAAGATTCTTGCTGTACATCTTTTAATTGAGATAAGCTAACAGATGGCCTTTAATCACACCTCCTCAACTGAAACACCTGGCTTCTCTTCTCCCAAGCCACCTCAAGCTGAATGCTACATGAAGGGAACAGCTGAGGAGTCACAAGTGCCATTCTCCTTTACAGCCCTGTTTCAGCAAATATCAGAGTTGGCCAAGTAACTCCTCAGTTAGTTGGAGGAAGTTTTGTGCAACTATCCAACCTTCCTCTCCCTGCCCCAAGTTTTAGGACCTGATGTACATAAAATATTGATCTGAAGAAAAGGGACTTTTTCATAGAAATAAATTCCTAAAAGTCAGAGTGACTCTGACTCTCCAGATCAGTTATTCCGAGTGGAGAGTACAAAGCAACCCTAGGTAATCAAAAATGCTTGCTGCATTTGACACAGATTTGTTATTATACTCAGGTATCAAACAGGCTCACCAGTTTCAGGTTCGAACTATGACAGTTAACAGTAACAAGCAATTCACTGAGGTATTGGCAAAACGACAGGTAAACACTTCTACACCAGAATACAAGAACCACTATGGCCGAACTAACATTGTGATATACTGGCCTTCAAAATAAGTCAAAAAAACAGCATTAGCAAAAGCTATAGTTACTTGAAAGATGTGAGTTTAGATTGTAATAACTGAAATTTCTGAATTAATCACAGTTATTATTTTTTCCAGGAACTTACATTATTCTGAACTGTGAAACTGAGTAATGTCTCTATTTAGAAAGACAGAGTTACTATCACATTTTGTTATCAACATATAAAGATTTCAACTTCTCCAGATAAAAGGCAATTACTATTTGCATATTCACTGTCAGGCTTAAAGCTGCTAGTTTTAAACCGCTATTCAAATTTGAAGGGTTTCTATTTCGCTATAAATCCCAGAGTCCTTAGCAATTACTCCTAACAATACAAATTCCTTAGCTCAGGACTATATACGCTAACCTAGTTTCGTAAAGCACTCTGTAAACGTATCAAGTGACATACACTTGGCACTACTATTAGGTGGTCAGCATGGATAAGACTAAGAAAAGCATTAGGCTTAAAAATCAAAGGTAAAAATAACATATCCAATTCATAACAACTTTTCAGAGTGTAAATAGCTCTTAAGCTTTCAAATTCACAAGCTGCTAGTGAAAAGTTTTAGTACAGCTTTACACCTTACTCAAACTGACTATACATCTGCAACATTATATATATAGTATACATTTTCAGTTTTCTGTTCTTTCTTCACAGGTTCAGCTCCACAGTAGAGCACTGAGCTGCTCAAGAAACAAGCTGTTTGTGAAAAACTAACTACGACAAGCAGCAGTTTTAACTTCTAGACAGAACTTTTATCCATATGAGAACATTTGAGTATTGATTCCTTGCTACTGTAAACCCATCCAACAGCCTCAAACAGGTGTAGTATAATATAAACAGCTATCAAATATGCAACAGCTTTAGAAACACAGTACCTTTAAATAATACATTCCACTTAGCAATACGTTCATTACTCTCAATTACCATGCAACCCATGTAAATTCAATTATTCTGAACCGAGAATCCGTAGTTTTTACATTAGGAGAGGCAAAGAAGGTAGACTTAGACACGCAACAGGTTCTTTTTAAAAAAAAAAATCCTAAAAAGCAAGTCCACTTCTCATTTTAAAGAATGTGTTTTGTGTTTATCCCACAATCTTTATGCCTGAAGCAGGCAGCTCAGCAAACCACCTGTAACAGTGTAACACTGCAGACCTTATTGACTAGGCTGAATTTAAGGGCCAGAGTTGTATAAACCCATGGACTGCCCTGAGGAAGAATTTTGAGCGATCAACTTGTAGCATGACATTTAAGGCACTTCTAAAACAATTCTACTTCAATTCCATATATTTTAGTTATGCTAATTTATAACCAAGTGAGGACTGGCAAATACACAATATTTACATAATTCAGTATGTAGTCTAATATGTATAACAGTGGAATAAAAAATTAGAAGTTGTAATGTTTAAATTGCTATTTCTGAATCCACAATAGTATATTTTCCTAAGTCAATTAAGGTACGACCTAGATTAGTATCAACAAGAGCTTCAATGCAATGTGTAAATGGTTGTAAGTACAAATGAAACCCTGGTTAATATAAATCCGTGTTTAGAAAACAAACAGAGCTAAAAATACAAAGTTATATTTAAATAATTCATAATAGTCTTTATCTAAAGCAAAACAAAGCCTTGAAAAAGCAATCTATTACAAATAAAGAAATAATTGTACTGTAATTTATATTAATTAGTAAACCACTGCTGCTTGCCTTCTGAAATTACTGTAGTCCATATAACTAAAACAGTTACAGAGAATAAAACCATCCTGCGGGACTTACAGTTACACAGCATTAGCTTTACAATTTATTACTGCACCATTTCAGTCACTCAATAGACTTAAAAACATTGCAACATAGTGTGTGTTTTCCCCTTGTAAACACTGTAGAGATCAAGAAAGGTACACTAGTTTGAGGAAAAAAATAAAAAGTATCTGAAAAGCAAAAATAGAAATTAAAAGGTTTGAGACAATCAAGTCAACAGTAAAGAAAATTCATTTATGCACCAGTATTTAGAAGAAGGAACAGAGAAAAGTGGAACAGGAAAATAGGAACTCCAGTACACTACCTAAGCTGAAAAACAAATCTAAAAACCGTAAATACCAGCAGGAAAGTGTAGTACAGCTAGAAAGAATATAAACAGTAATGGTGCCAAATGATTTCGCCAAATCACAAAACAGCCTCCCTGTAAAAGCTACAGCAGTTTAACTGGTTATGATACATAAAATCTGAAGTGAAAGACCTTCCATCCCCTCCCAGGATGGAATAATTCCCTTACCCCACAGATATCAGGAAAAAAAAAAAAGACTGTATCAAGACACACTGCTTGAAATCCCTCACAGAGACACATAGCCCTTCTCGTCAGTCTTCCTGGAAAGTTTTGACCAAATCTAATTATTGCCTTATGCCACTTCTGAACTATGGCGACATCAGAACTGAAGCCTCCTCACACATACATTAGGAGATGAGGGGAAAAATTCCTGGTAAGAAACCTGAAGCCAAATGAGAAGCAGAGAAAGCAAGAAATACATTTAATTTCTGTTTTAAAAAACATTTTTTGGCCATTTTCTTGGTCCCATCTTTGCTGCTATGCTTTGGGCAGTCATAAAACAAATTGCATGAACAAGAATTAGAGGATAGAAAGGTTAACTGCGCCAGGCAACCCGCAGCAGAAATAGACTGACTCCTCTTCTTGCAGGGCGTAATTATTGGAGCTCCTAAAATAATCCGCTTTGGAAGAGATACCAAAGTTAGAAATATAACAGAATTAGATGTTATATAGAAATATAACATCACTCTTGAAACATCACTTTTTAAATTTAAAAAAAACCCCACCCAAATCCCCAAAACAGATCACCATACATGAAGCTGTTCATAAGTGACTATTTCTGCTTGATTACAAAGCAAGATCAGTGTAACTGAAACTCATTAAAAAACAGTGTTACCTACCTGGATAACCAATTCCTTTGGCATTTGCATAGGGAACCCCAGAAGATCCAGGGCTATACACAGGATTCATGATTTCAGTAACTGAATCAGGGAAAAAAAAAAAAAGAAAAAAGCATTTACTCAAGTATAGGGAAAGCTCAAAATCTCAGTAACTAAGATGGAACTGGAAATGGGGTAAAGTTTATTGGAAGAAAAAGTAAGAGAGGAAAAAGCAGCAATTCCACTACTCATCAACATTAAAACTGTAGCTACAAGCAAGAGACAGTCACTGCAGAAATAAGTTTCAAAGCATCACAACCCTCAATTGGCTACAGAACGTCTCAGGAACGAAACATTCCCTGTTGCAGAGCATGCTCTCAAAATATTTCCATCCCCTATGATGTGCAAATCCATAACCCACTGCAGGAGTTCACATGTGTGGGAATTCTCCCTCCATGTCACCTATCAATCACTTATCATCTATCTACCATCTATCACTCTTGGTTTCTTCCTATTTCTTTCTTGAAATATCTAGCCAAGGGATGCAAATACTTACAGTCTATTACTACTGGCATTTCAAGCCTGAGATTCCAGTCCTTTACCAGCACTAAATTCACCAACTGTCAGCAGTCCAAATGCGACAGAAGTGGCAAAAGGCCTTCTGTATTAGACAGCTAGCTCACATTTATTTATTTGCTCACTTGCTGCTAATTCTTCAGAGTCTACGACAAGCTGACAGTTGGGTCCAATCACTTCTGAATTATGTATTCACACACCAAAAATGCACCTATAGTTAGTATGACTGGCAGGAATAAAACCCAAATCTCAGTTTTTAAAAGGATCTTGTACATAAACAGCACAGAAAATAAAGTGTCATTGAAGATGCTTCTCAAGTTTTTCCTTGTATGTCTGTGTACTTCCAGGAATATAAATCACTGCATCACACTCACAAGCAAGCCCAACATGTGCCTCTAAGAGTACTGTTTGCAACTACTTTCCTAATATTTTTAGAAAAAAATCCCCATATTTTAACCCAAATATCTTCAATCATCTGATTTTCTGCAAATATTTACAGTTTTACCACTTCTCTTCCTGCAAGTGCCCATTTTTCACTGGAAATACGGTCCAACGGCAAGACAGGAAAATGTCTATGAAACCAGACTTTCTTATTAACTGTTAATATCTGATACTTGAGTCACTTCCTCTTCTACATCTTGAGATGCTGTCTTACCTAAACGAAGAGAGTGTTAAACGGTTTAACACAGTTTTACAGAATTTTGTAAATAAAGTTTATGAAGCAAAAAAGAGTCATAATTACACATGCACTACTTTAGTTACAGAATACATTACGGCAGGAATCTAACTTTGGTTTATCAGTATAGCTGCACCGATAAACCTATGTTACGTGACTGTATAAAGCATAAATAGTTTGCTTTTTAAAGTTATACTAAAAACAGCTCTGTGCCAAGATTTCTAGCAGCACCTAGTACACAACAGAAGTAAAAGAATAATTTGTGCAAAATTAGAAAAATCAGAAAGTGCTGTCAAAAAGTTTATCGTCAGGTTTCACAAAACACTCAAACTTGATGCAACAGAATTACAAGATTCACCAGTTTCTTGGACTTTCCCACACACACACACTTAGCAATACTACTAACTTAAATAGAACTGCTTTTATTTTTTCCAGTTTCATACTTGATTACGTATCAGGACAACAGAATCCATTAAGAATGAGTTAAAAAACAACCAACCTGCCATTTACATTGCTTAGTATGAGGAAAGTTCCCCAGAGCAGCATGTTTAATCACCTGACCAGCATCAAAAAAAAGCAGTTTGACACAAATCTCCCCAGAAATATTCTACAGCAAACTAGCTGTCTTCGAGTACAAAGCATTATTTTCCACTGAAGTCCCGTGGACTTTTAGTGGCATTAACTCTGCCGCATCATAACCGACAGGTATATTTTGCTGTACTAGCATTTCACTGTAGCAAGACTCTTCTTTTCTCCCATACTTTCTTCTGTGTATCCTCCTTTCTAAATAAGAACTCTCATTTACTTGAAAATTTTCAGTCTCTTCCCTTAATATCTACCTGCATTTCCTTCTCATTCGCATCTCAGCTCCCCTTTCAATGTCTATTTTGTCAGATTCTGCCTCTGAACTTACAAAACCCGAAAGAGGTTCAAGCTTCATTTCAGTCTCAGCATTTTCGATTTGTGGGGTAAAAGCCTTAAGGAAGGTGGATACCCCCTTCCACTCAAACAGCACCCCCACACCCCCACATCCCTACAAATACACTGCTACTCCTTGCAGTCTGTAGAGAAATCAGGAGGAAAGAAGACCCTGTAACCCTCTCACCATTCTGAATGGCAATAAGGAGGAGGAAAGAAAGAAAGAGGACTGGAAAACCAGCAAGAGCATTCTGTGAATATTTAGGTAAAATGTATTTAAAAAACCCAACAACTATTAGAAGTATTAGTAGTCAATGACTGCAGAAGAACACAAGGACATGCATTCTGGGGGATGACTTAAACAGAAGCCATATAAAGCTGAAAAGGTACAGAAAATGAACAGAAAAGGTCAGAGAACTCAGACTTGATCTCAAAGGAAGTGCAGATTAAGAGAAAGGAATTCCACTTAAGTAAAGGGAAAAAAACCCAATGGCACTGGGGGCCTGCAGGCTGCCTCTTACTGGAAAGAACATCAACTTTCACTTCAAATGCATCCATACTTCCAAATTCATGTGTGTACATACACCCCCTCCCCTTAATTTAGCTTTGGTTGAACCGGCATGTACCTTCACCACTTCTGCTTTCACACTCTAGCTTTCAGCACTGAAATACAAGTAGAGATTCACTAGCCTACAAAAAGTGCTTACAGTTTTTGTAACGCAGACAAAACTGCAGATCACTTCTCATTAAAAATAATTACTTTCAGGTCTTCTCTGAAGGACCCAGCATGTGTAAGTATAATTATACAGTATTACCTAGTGGTTGCAATCATCCCACTCTTACCGTAATTTTACTTGGAAGGACATCTGTTATGCTGAAACATGGAACCTAGCAGTCCACTTCCCTGTAACATTTAAAGTCCACATCAAACGCCAGGGAAACTAGTATAAAGTGAACCCAAAGAATGGTGGTTTTCAACCTTTTTGTTGGCATCCCCACCAAAGAATTCTCTTGTTAATGTATATGTAAGAAAGTGTCTACTGTGCATCATCTGTATATAAATTCCATAGAGTCAACTGTATATAAATTACAGTCAACTAAATCTTTCAGCTGAAGGGAAGGTAATCATACTTATTAAAGGTGCTCCCACTGAAGGCTACGCAAGCATGCTTGGGAAGAGCAAATGCTTCACCTTTCATTCTTGCCAAAGCCAAACAATCAAACTCAGTTTTGATCAAGCCTGTTAAATCTCATCTTGGTACAGATACCAGGACAACCCTCCTCCTCTTAAATCCATGTTTCAGGAAGCTGAGCACAAACGCCAACCGCTACTAATGCTGAAGCTCTAACACTCCGAATTACGATACTCTTTTTGCACATAGCTTTTCCTGCTACACTCAGAATGAGCACATTTCTAGGAAATTCTGCTTTTAAAAATCTTTTTACAGCAATACATGCAAAAAAACACAGATCTTTGCAAATACTGTAAAACAAAACTGCACATTCTTTTGTAACAGATATATTTTCTTACTATTTATTTTCAAAGTTGTGCAGAAACACTATCAGAACAAGATCTACTGAATGCCACTTTGCGCTCATTTTATGACAATTACATCACAAGAGTTGGGGAAGACTCTCCCAGTACCTTGCCTAAAGCACACTATTGTGATCCACTAATGCTTTCATTCTTCAAACTTCAGCAGACTGACACTAAGTCATTATAGCATTTACCATCTATCCATCAGATACGCTGTTTGCTATGATATTGTATAAACAATCCAGTTTCCACTTACACACAATTCCTTAGCATTGCCTTCCCAGTAATGGTCTACATTTTACCCATTTGATTTCCAGTCAAAGTTTAACAGAAGTAAAATACAATTCCTACATGCCTAGTAGTTTGTAATGTCAAAAAAAGTAATTTCCACTGCTAAGTTACAACGAAAATAGTTCAGGACACTTCAGCTCTCCAAATAACTGACAGTGATTAAAGTCTCACTTGCATTACATTCTGTTAAAACTTCAGCCACCAAAATAGGCCCTTTGACGTAATTCCTAGGCAAGTAACAGGCACTTTTGTCACAATTACTTTAAAAAAAAAGAGAGCTCCTATCAGTAGGCATTCAAGACTTCGTAGACTCTAAGACAATACATCCCACACTGTATTGGTATTTGCAGGTAGCATGAACTTTGTTTCTTCCATTCATCCAAGACCTCAAAAACAGTCACTGAATTTTACCAGGAAGCAAGTATCACCCCTGCTCAAAACAGGGCACAGGTTTATGGTAGCCCATGATTGAAGCCAGCTGGAATCAATGCTTACAGAGAACTGCCGCATTTTTGGCAAGTAATCCTACCCCCTGCACTGGGACAGCACTGGCACCCTAACCCCTCAGTAAGTTATATCAGCTAGGTCAGTTGGCAGAATTCTGGCATTTGCTGGTGGTTTTTGGGTAGAGGGTTGCTATGTTTTCTTCCTACCAGCTTGAGAGAGCTGAGATATCACCAAATGGCTAAGACAGCACAAGCTCCAACACAAGGAAGGGAGCAGGATTGGATAGTGGCAGAAACACAGCCTGTAAAAGGACAACAAGCAATTTTGCCCGAAGTTCACACATAAAGTAAAATACAAAGCTGGAAACATCATTCACACCCGTCTTCCTCCCCTGCTCGAGCTACATGATGCTTTTGCTATAAAAAAGAAAAAATGAGACTCCTGCAATCACCCTTCTATGCTTTGTGTGCACGCAATTTTTAAGATTACAAAGCAAGAGAGCAGCTTAGACTTTTTAATCCTTTCTAATGAATACAATTCTCCTCTGTAAGCCTGTTCTACTGGTGGTTCGTTGTTATGGTTTTTTGTGCTGAAATACACATACATTAGCACCAATACTACTTGTACCCAGTATCAGTAAGGGCAGAGATAATATGATCAAAGACTCAACAGAATTAGTTCTGCATGTCATTCACAAAAAGAAAACCTATACCAAAAATGTAATACTAAGATCCTGCCCATGAACCAACTTCATTTAGAAACACAGAATCATTATGGCTGGAAGAGACCTCAAAGATCATCAAGTCCAAGCGTATACCTGATGCCACCATGCCCACTAAACCATGTACATTACTGGCTTCGCACTATTCTTCCAAAAAAACAGAACACTGCCAAAACCTTTTCTCTTCAAAAGAACCCACTACCTATGGAAAGATTGAACAATCGGCCCAGCATTTCTCAAAGCCCACAATTTCTGTTGCTGCTGCCACGCAAGGGGATAAAAGCTGTCAGCTCCAACCCTTGCATCTCCTGCATAACTTTGAGATCATGTATATTCTTATTTCAAAGAGGTGGAGTAGTGCAGCAAAATCATCAATTCCTCACGGTAAGAATCTTAGAGCCTCTCTATTATCAAATTTAGGGGAAGTCAATCAACTATGATTTTTTGTGTGTGTGTTTCTCAAATCGGAAGAATAAAACTTCACTACATAAAAGAATGATATTCACAACTTTCTAGTTAAATCCTGAAGCTGTGCTTTGGTAAATTTTTATCCTGCAAAGCATATTTTCATTAAGTTCATTTTCAGTTTATTCCACACTCCTTTTTGAAATAACACAAAGTTGTCACAAGTTCCAAATTGAGGCAGAATCTCCAAAAGTCTCTTAATTCCTCCTACTTTTTAACCTAAAAGTTACAAGTGTATAATTACTACCCCAAACATACAGGTCGGGAAGCGTGCATTATACAAGCACGGAAGTTTTATGACATTAACAGTTACATATTTTACAGTAAAATCACATTAGAGCAGACAGAAAGTCTAGTCAAATTAGGCAACATGCACAACACTGCTGAACATTTAAAAAGAAATGAAGTCCAGCTCTTCTCATGCTGAGGGCTGTACACCTTCCCTTATTTAAAATCTAACTTTTTACATTTCTCAGAGCGCAGATTTTGTCATTTGGCTGGTGTTTATGGTTCGCTCCAAACGCTCTAGAAAACCACCGAAAGCACGGTTTGCACCAGGTCCTTTTTCTTTTTGTCTCACAACTCTTCCTAGAAGCTACAGACGACTAGAGTTTTATTCCTTCCTCCAGCTCATAGACACAAAGGTAACAAGGCAGATACAAGATGCAAGGCACACACAGCCTTTCACATGCAGTCGAAGCTTACTGACACTATTCATCTGAAAACCCAACTGACCGATCCCCTCACGGCGCTGCACGGAATTTCTATGAAGTTATTAAGCGGACAATCTTCAGCCTGCATTAATAAACCAGCGTTAAAGACGTCCCACGCATTCAAAAACCACCTACTCCATAAAGGTAACCTGAGCTGTCGCCAGCGACGGACAGCAAAAGCGGACGAGACCCAAAAGGCCCCTGCCTCCACGGTTCCCGCGGGGCGCTGTTGGCTGCCTCCCTCCCCGGTGAGCCCATCACCTGCCGCCGTTTAAAGGCCCTTTTAGCCACCTGTTACGGAGAGCCCTCCGAGCCCCCTGAAGGTTACTCGCTGCCCCGCCTGGCGGAGAGCGGCGCACAGCTGCCCGCCGGGCCGCA
>NW_009623724.1:0-9935 GCF_000690535.1 Cariama cristata
CACCGCCACCTGAGCTGTACGAGGTGGAGGGATGGGTTATGCACTCCACTGTTTTCTTTCAAGCTGCCTCTCCTCTTTCTCTCTCCAGTAGCAGATTTGATTGCCAGACTCTCTAATTCCCCCTCCCTGTAATGGATGCAGGAGGGCAGGGGCCAAGCGAGCTGCCTGGGGAGGGCTGTGTGGAGGAGGGGGTAGGAATATAGAGGGGAAGGTGCTTGTTGCTCTTGGTCTCTTGTCTCTGTTATTGGTTTGGTTGTTGCCTCTGCACTCTTGCCACATAGGGAGACTGTGGAGCTCACGGCGCATGCTCGGCAAGGCCCCATAGAAACTTCCTGCTGCTGGAGAAGCCCAGCTCAGAGCTGCTTTTGGTCCAACAGCCCCTGCTTTTCCACCCCCCCAAAAGCACTCACTCTCACTTTCTTCCCCACCAAACCCACCCTGTCCGAGGCCGGAGGGGGTGTTTGATTAAACTGGCGTGTAGGTACTTCCTCATATAAAGGAAGTTGCTTTTTGCAAAGTGCAGGCGTCCTATCTGTGAGTTCACAAGAGCCGCTGCTGAAATATAATGAAATAAGATTAATGTATTGTCTCCTCATGTTGTCCGGTGCCTAAATCAATATGAAAAAGACAGGTGAGACCTGCTAACTTCTAAAAACAGGGTTAACTTTCTGGAAAATAGGTATTTATATTAAATTCCCCAGCACTACTGTACTACTTATGTTATATAAAGGACTTAGTTTAACAAAACAATACTTTTTCTGCTATTGCAAAACTTACTCCTAAAAACCACCAACACACTTAAAAGTTTGAATTTTTCATTAAAATACTCCTTTTAACATGATGTCTGTAAAGAAAACTAGTGCTTTTACTGTGTGACACAACGTAAGTGGATGTGTAAGAGTAATTTTCTTGTGTGAACTGCAGAATAAATTAAAATGAAAGGATGAGATAGTGACCTGTGTTTTAAGTATATGCATTTGATAAAAAAAAAAAAATTCCTGATTGCTTTAATTGCATGGGGGGGGCGGGTAGCAATAGGACAATGATTACTGCATAACCATTTTCTAAAAAGTTTTCAAGTGACTTGCGTTATGGAGTTTGCGTTGTGAGTTGATTTGATACTTGGCAAATTTTAAAACTTTTTTTCTGTATTACCCTTCCTGTTTGGCAGGGGACAGGTTATTGTCGCTGCTTTAGAACAGTCCCCCCAAATGGGAGCAGTTTTAGCTTCTGCAAATGTAATCTCTGAATTACTTGGGTTTTTTTGCTTGTAGATGATGTATTTGCTTGTGTTTTGCCCACCTGTAAGAAAGAAAGTGTGGAGGTGTGAAAAGCAAACTTGGGTGATTCTTGATACTTTGTGTGATAACTTGTGTGACAGGGGTTTTCTTTTCCTTTGATACAACCAACTCATTGGCCTTGGTTTGTGGTGCCGGTAGCTGTTACCTGGCATATTTTATGCTTTTGGAAAAACGGTTACATTAACTAGATTTCTCTACATGATTTTTACTCCAGTTATTCCCCAAAGTGGTGTTTTTAAGGATGTAAGTCATAAAGTTGCTAAACATTGATTGAAAACTGAAGTGGTCCTTTTTTTTTCTGAACATCTGTTATTTACCAACTGTATGCAGTTTTCCTTGGATAGCAAAAGGGATTTTGATTTCAGTTATATACGGTTAGTTTCAGTTTTGATACCAACATTGCTTGACAGTGGATTTGCATTGACAGTAAGGCATAACAAAATCTAAGCAAGTAGCTACAAAATCTCAAAGTGAGTTTTTTTCTGAACTTTTTAGAATCTGGACCAAGTTTTAAATCTCAACTGCCGGGTAGCGGCTGTTTGGAACTCTTCTCCATGTTCATTTTTCAATCAAAGAAGGGAATCAATAGTTTGGGGATTTTGTTGATTAACACTGTTTTGATACTCAGCAGTTTCAAAAGTAGTTTTGGTTTTTATTAGATTTTGTTTTGTTTTTTAAAACATGGCCTATATTGTCTTGTCCAAGAGTTACTCTTGGAAGATGCCAGTAGAAGTTATTTTCTTCATATTAGGAGCCTCAAGGAGAGCTAGAAGCTCAAGTTTGGGTGTTGTTCAGTAGTTGTTTAACAGTCATATGTTCTTTCCTAATAATAATTAGAACAAAGAGAGTGTTCGTTATTAAGGAAACAAGGTATAACCTTCTCTTACGGGAAGGGATGCTGCGTGGATGCTGAGCAGATGTTGACAGCTGGGAAGATACCATATATTTCTTAGAGGGGATTTTAGATTTTTTATTGGTGCTCAGACAGTGCTTGAACTTTGCTGTATTGCCTCTCCTACCTGAGAATTTCAAGACAAATAGTAATGACAGCAGTTCTCAAGTATGAATAGTTTTCCATAGTAGTCTGTCTACTTTAGACATCAAATTAACCTGTATTAGTAATGGCTTAGATGTTTTAGCTGTGAGTACACAGGTATGGTCTTGTCTTAAAACGCGCAAGCCGATTTAAACCGTTCTTTGGGATTTCGTGGGTAATGTAAATCATGCTTGAATAGGAAAATAAGAATGTGTGGTGTTGATTTGTCCCATCGCTACTGAATGATGGGATAAACTGGTAGCTGTGGAAATAGTCTGCTTCTTACGAAGGCTGTATGATAAAATAGCTTAACTTTTCTGACTGGTGGCTCATTTGAAAGTTGCAATTATTCAAACAAAGCAATGAGAGCTATAGTTATCTAGTGAAGATTTTATTTTATGAAGAACAATTATCTTGCCTTTAAGAATGCTTATTCTTGCTTTACATACAATGTTGTGACTTGGGTTACAGTTACGACAATCTGAAACTTCTTTAGCAAGAATAAAGTTGTGGGTCTACCAAGATGGTGACAGTGTGAACTCAGAAAATTTGCTAGTTGATATGCCTTAAAAAGTAAATTGTTTCTTGTAGGATTTATTAAAAAGCAACCCAATAGATGATTTTCACTGGAATTTCTGAGGTCTGGGGATGTCGTTACCCCCGTATTACTGTACTTTTAGACATAAAACTAAGGTAACAATAGAGATCATCCTACAGCGTGCTGCAGTGCTTTGACTGTGCTTGCTTCTGAAGGCAAAACTGTGCAAACTGGAACAAATCATCACAGGAAACCAATACTTGTTCTCCTTGTTCTAATGAACATACATGCTCTTTTTTACTAAGAGTTTTACTTGCAACAGAAAAGCAGTTGCAAATTTAAATAGTAAATATATGTGATAGAGGGGAGCAAGAACTATATCTGTATTTAGGGCTGTGTTTAAGGAACCGTGATATCAAATCACCACCTCCTTTGTGTTGGTAGATAGCTTGAGAATGGGTATAAATGTTAATTAAGCACTTGGTCTCTTGTGAATGAAAATATTAGTAGAATGTTAACTCGCACAACAGAGATCTAATTTTACACATGACTACGCAAAACGCTTGCTGGTTTGCCAGGTTCCCTGGTGTGTCAATGGGGGAACCTCTCCCGGAGGTGAACGGCGTCTTCCGAAGTGTGCTAGGCTGTGTAAGCTCATCAATTTTTGCAGGTTTTTCTTAGCGGTATGGGGTTGGATTTGTTCTTGATTGAAACAGTAACAAGTATGCATAGTGTGCATACTTTGCATATTCTTTCAGCAAAATAGCAAACTTGCATCAAAACCTTGCCGGTAATGATCATGCTAAAGGTGGTTTTGAAAACAAGAACTGTGTTTTGGTGTGTGGATTTCCAGTCTGAGGCACTCTTCTGTATTCTCACTGCAGCTCAGACTTCTTTATCACCCTGATGGATTGACCCAGCTGAGAAGTTTGTTGCTTAATTGCAGCATGAATGTGTTGCATTTGTTTGGAGTTTGATAATAAAAACACTCTTCAGGTGTGGGTTTGGGATTAAGTGGTGTAAAGAAAGACATGATGAGATGCAGATGCCTGGTAGTAGGTCCATTTTTGTAAATCCTTTCTCCCCTTCCCCCTTTCCATCTTTATGATGAGAACTGACGTTAATGGCAGGTAGGTTGTGGAAAATCTGTGCAAGCCATTTATAGTTTCCTTATTTTTTTTCAATAGAGAATACATGATACTACATTGTAGAACTGAAAAAAAAAAAAAAGTCTTTGGAGCTACCATGCTCCAAAGCAGTAAGTTATGTTTTACAAGCTGCTGTATTTTTTTCTAAATCCTCTAGACACCAAACATCTTTTATCTTTTCAAATTAATTTGGATGCTGAAGTCATTTGTTTCAGTGGGTTATGTCAGGTTTTTTTATTCTCATTCCAATACCTCTGGAAAGTTTTACAACATTAAGCTTAAGGGTTCTTACTATTCTCTGAAGAAATTAACAATTAACGTTGACTTAAACTGCTGTTGAGTATCTGTATGGGAGAAACATATCTGAAGCTTTGTAGCCGTTTAATATAGCAAGCAAAAACCAACCATATCTAATGACAAGGAGTTTGACAGACTTTCAAGCTCAGGATTAGGTATGTTCCTAATGAAGAGGGCAGCGAAGCAGAGTGTTCTGTTGATGTGATTGATTTTTCTTGTATGTAATGTTTGATACCAAGTATGTTTGTGTACTGTTGATCAGAAGTTGCAGGGTTTGATGTGACTCTTAGGTAGTCATGATACGTTGCAGTAACAGGTACTATCCACAGTAGATTGGTCAGTGTTAAAAGTAGGTGATAAATGCGATATGGAAGTACCACCAAACACTGTTTCACTTAAGATTTAATAATTGATAATGTACTTGAGATTTATTAACTGGTTTCAACACAGAAGGATTAATTCATGTGGTGTCGTCTTATGTAAATGAACAAGTTCTGACATCTAATGTTGGTAGTGTCTGTAATGCTGGATGGGTGGAGCTCATCCACACACTATATATTGCTGAATCTTCTTCATGAAACACATTAAGTGTGTGGCTATATCAGTGTTACAAGCTTGCTTCTGCCAAAAAGTTGTATCAGCTAGTCAGAGGTAACGCTTTTCATCTGCTCTGCAGGTCTGAGTGTTCCTATCTTTTCACACCCTTTCTTTTATGAGTAAGGAATTCAGCTGCTGTTCTGAATCAGTGAAGTAGTTATCACCTGAATGCAGCCTGACCTTAATGTCTGTATGTGGAATGTAAGTAGATCATTGCTTTCCTGCTACACCTAGGGACTGAACCAAAACATTTGTGTCAGAACCATTAATCCGCTACCTGTTAGTAAAATGCAATATTTTGAACTTAGTAGCAAAGTACTGGAGAATAAAAAAGTGTCTAGTAAACTTGAGAACATGGTGTATTACTTCTATGCTTGTTTCGTTTCTGAGGATGATGGAATTTCTGCACCTCTAATGTTTCTAGCCATCAAACTAACTGTATTGTTGAAGGTAAACTCCAGTGGCTTGGAGCTGAAATTGTCAAACAGCATAACAGGGTTGAACTCTGAGAAAGTAACTAGCAGGGGTAATTGTTCTTGTACCGACTTCAAGGCAAATAAGTCTTTAATGCAGAATAAACTCCTCTTGTCTACACTTCAGTCACTTTAGGTTAATATAACTTTAAGGTCAGCATGCCTTATCCATGTGTGCTTTTCAGTTACTCATTTAAGAAGTGAATTAAGTTTACCTTGGAATTAATTATTTCAGAGTATGGATGCATATTGTTGTTTTAACTGTTCCTATTTTGTTAGTTTTTCTGTGGTGAGACTTCATATCTTTATGTGCGTTGAGCTGGCATGTCAGCTCACCTGAGTGTGCTCTCCTGTTTAGGCTGGCATTGCCAGTTTTAACTAGACTCCACATCATCTTATAATCCTACGTAGAAGATGGGGAAAACACTATACTTCTGGGGAGGGAAGGAGTCCAGTCTCTTTCCAGTGACACTGACCATCTGAAAGAGGTGACAGAATGCCATGAGGACTGGAAAAAAGGAACTGGGGATGCCGGTCTCTAGGCACAGGTGAACTGCGGTAGGACACCCGAGGCCCCCTGCCAAAACTCAGCCCTCCTAGGGATTACGCAGGTTCTGTTGGACCGTGTGCCTCCATGGAGGAAGGGCAGTACGCTTTTGGTAGGTGGCTTTGTTGAATTCCAGCCCAATTTGGATGGTACAGAACTGGAAGAAAAAGTTTTGATATTACTTCCAAGTCACAGTCTTAAGGCTTTTTTCAGGACCAGTGTATAAGAACTGGGAATGCTGGTGGAAATTCTTCTGGCTAGTGCGAGATGGCGTTTACTGAAAGAAACCTTGTGGGCTGTACTGTGGTATATTTGTATCGGAGAACTTTATAAATGTCAAAGTGAGTTGTGTGTGACACCGTCATCACATGTAAGCTGGAAGTTACGTTTTGTCCAGCAATCCATCAACGCTATACCTTGTCCTTGGCCCTAGCCAACTCCAGAGCTCTGCAGAAGCTGTAAGGGTTTCTCAGAATACTCTCCCTGCATCCATGTTTGTAGCTCAGAGCTTCCTGAGTCTTCTACACCTACTGTGAATACAACTTTTCTTGTCTTGTTTGGGGTTACTTCAAGCTAGTATTGTCTAGTGTAAGAACAGTTAGAGATACATGTGTGTAATTATTAGTGCCCGTTGCCTGGTACACACGCTTCTGAGCCCATCCCAAAGCTGATACTTTGATGAGCTTGTTTATGGCCTGTACTAAACCGAGCAGCTCATGAGAACTTCTGGAAACCTCATAGTATTGTTGCTATGAAGATTAAAACAGAATAACTAACTATTTGTGGTCGTTTTGTGCTCTTCAGTAGCTGATAGACTGCATCCCTCAGGCAGAAAGACTTCCTTTGTGTGGGGTGAAGGAGAGGACAGGAGCTACTGAAGGACTGAACTGGCAGATGATGAATAAATATCCTGCTAGCTATGTGCTCACTGCTGCCTCAAAGCCAGTTGTCTTGCAGTTCTTTGAAAGTATCAATTTTCACATCAAGCTCTCTCCCTGGGCCGTAGAACACTTCTTAGCGGTGCAGCTGCGCTCCTCCAGGTTTATGGCAGTTGGAGTCGATGGAGACGTTCAGACCTTCACGTATATCTGCTGGGTGTTGTATAGTTTTTTGTTTCCACCAGCCTTGCAGCAAGAGCATAGTTTGTTCCAGTTGTGGAATAGCAAGCTCTGTGGCTGTTTGTAACACTAAGGTGATCTTCCCACCCTGTTTCATTACCCTTTCTTCTCTCTCCTCTTCTCCCCAAATCAATGAACTCTCCTTTACTTCAGTTGTTCTACAAACCTCAACAAACATTTGAGCATTAACTCTAGCATTTGCCAGTCTCTCCTATACGCAGTTTGCCGTCAGCCCAGTGCAGTTACTGCTCTTCCCCAAGAGCCAAACAAAGCTCTTAAAGCTCAAGCAGCAGAGAATTTCTCAGAACTGCAGTAGAAATTGTGACCCTGTTGATGTCTGTAATGGTCTGGGGAAAACAAACAATTTCTCAAAATGAGGGAAGGCCGATTTTTAAAGATTCCTGTGTTTCAGCAGCTGTGCTTTAGTATTCGATTTCTTTCCATTATGATCATTTAAACCTTGTAGTACCTTGGAGAAAAGCGCTGCTTGCCCTTGATCTCACAGACTTGATTGATATTTGAAGAACGGATAACAAGCAAGTCGTGCCTCACCAGTCTCAGCCTTGAAAAATCCCCTTTTCCAACAAAGTAGCGGTTATCAGCGTGAAGCTCTGCAGCTTTTTTGGTTGTCTTAGGACAGAAAAACGGTGTAGCCTGACGGTCAGTTCTGGTTGGCAAAGTCCTGAACCAGTAGTATGCTGAATGAAGTTGGTTGGTTAAGTTTGTGTACAAGTAATCTCTTGATTTCCTACTCCACTCAGCATTCCTCTGGTACTACCCTGGCTATTTTCCAGCTCATCTACAGCTATCTGGTAGCACAAGTGCCAAGGCACGTTCGTTGCCTTTTAGTATTAATGACTACTGGGATTATAATGGTTTCCTCCTGAGAACAAACTGCGATGGTTGACAAAAGCCGTATTAATTTGTGGATGATAGAAGTGTGGAAATTTTAGTCTGCTCCCAGAGCCTGCGGTGTGACGTTCTTGTAGTTACCAACAATATGCTGCAAGAAAGCGTCCGAGGTGGAAGGCTGTGTGGCAGGATTCAACAACAACAACAACAAACCATCCCAAGAACCCTACTGTTGCCTGGAGGTGGTAGTTGAAAAGGAACTAGCTTAAGCTGGCCTAAAGCGGCCATGTGAATGCCCTGCTTTGCGAAAGATACTTCCAGTAAGCAGCAAAACTATCCCTTGAAATGTGCATTTAAGCTTAGATAAATTCTGTAGCAGACGGTATTAGCTGACCTCCTGAATAACACGTTAGCAATCTTTATGAAGGTTAAGAAAGGTTAGCAGCAGGTAAGAAAAATGGATACGATAACAAGGGAGCTTTTGGAAGACCTAACCTTTATAAGAAGGGAGACCAGAAGGACTAGTCATAAGTCGAGGAGTAAAACCACTGACTATGTCCTAGATGGAGCATGCTTGCAAACCTAGTAGAGGTCTCTGAATGCCTATTTGTCTGACAAACAGGAGTAAGATGGTGAAGATATGCGTAAGGGCTAAATGTCCAAGTTTTTATGCCAAGCAGTAATTGTTTGAATGGTGGAAATCTAACTCTGCTGAAGTCCGGGAGGAGAATGTACTTGTAGCTGGCAGTAGAAAGAAGGAAGCTTAAAAAGTCCAAGGTGGATTTGGAGAGCATGTGGACAGATGAGTGTCTTACGTAAAAAGAAGAAAAATCTCATAAACGTGGGTGTTTAAAACCATCGGCTACAATACAATGATTAAAATAAGTACATTGCTGAGAACTTAAATAACTTCTTTGCACAAGGTGTCATTATTAGGGTAATTTGTGATATCTTTATTCTACTTCTGCTGCCTTTCTGGCAATAAAGATGAAATACGATAAAACTGATGTGTTAGGAAATGATGTACTGGAACACACTAATAATGTGAAAGCATGCTGAGTTGCCAGGATTAGATACTCATTCGGCTTTCTGAAAAAGTTTAGAAATACAGCTGGTAAAAATATACAAACTCACATTAGAGTACAGAAGTGGAAAACAGAGCGACTAGCACATTTTAAAGAGTCTAACAAAGATTTAAGGAATCAAAAGCAAGGAGCTTTTTACATCTGGTTTTGATAAACTTTATGAAATTGTAATTTCATAGTTCTGATAGTTGTATTAGTTTTTCTCCAAAGAAAAATACTGTTCTGTTTGCTTTTGAAAGCAGGGATAGTTCTTTTGAAGCATAGATAGGTGGATCATGCTTGACAGATACTTACATATAGAGATAAAATCTTTCAGGGAGGTCACCGATTAAAGTGGTTGACTTGTATTCTACAGCAACCTTACCTGATGTGACCAAAATAGTAACTGTCATGACCAGCCGTTTCTTTGACATTATTTATTGTGGCAGGAGGAATCAGGTGAGCCACTGAGTATGTTTTTAGCCATTGCGGTCTACAGCCCAACATGTTAATGCAAACTGATGTTGCCAGTGCTCTGTGTTCATGCTGTCGATTTTAAGTTAGGACTAGCTGAGGGGTGAATTTGCTTTCTACTCATCCTCATAACTCCCTGGCAGAGGGCTAGAGGAACATTGAGGAATGCATCATAGAATGGTTTGGGTTGGAAGGGACCTTAAAGCCCACCCAGTTCCAACCCCTCTGCCATGGGCAGGGACACCTCCCACCAGACCAGGTTGCTCACAGCCCCATCCAACCTGGCCTTGAACACTTCCAGGGATGGGGCAGCCACAGCTTCTCTGGGCAGCCTGTTCCACTGCCTCACCACCCTCACAGTAAGGGATTTCTTCCAAATACCTAATCTAAACGTTCCCTCTTCCAGTTTAAAACCATTGCCCATTGTCCTATCACTCCGTGCCCTTGTCAAAAGCCCCCCCCCCCATTTTTTGTCGGCCCCTTTAGGTAC